>NW_028229613.1:235000-250679 GCF_053477565.2 Lygodium microphyllum | reverse complement strand
CCAATTGCTTCGGGTGGAGTGTGTTGAGGGGGGGGCGAAATTTGGAGGGGGGGAAGGGGAGGGGTGGTGTGGTGTGTGTTGAGGGGGGGGGGGATTTTTGAGGGAGGGGGAGGGGTGGTGTGGTGTGGTGTGTGTTGAGGGGGGGGGGAATTTTTGAGGGGGGGAGGCGTGGTGTGGGGTGGTGTGTGTTGAGGGGGGGGGGGGGGAATTTTTGGGGGGGAAGGGGCGAAATTTGGACGGGGGGGGGGGGGGGGCGAATTTTGGGGGGGGGGGAGGGGTGGGGTGGTGTGTGTTGAGGGGAAGGCGAAATTTGGAGGGGGGAAGGGGAGGGTTGGTGTGGTGTGTGTTGAGGGGGGGGGGGGATTTTTGAGGGGTGGGGGGGGCGAATTATGGAGGGGGGGGGGAGGGGTGGTGTGTGTTGAGGGGGGGGCCAATTTTTTGGGGGGGGGGGGCAAAATTTGGAGGGGGGGGGGAGGGGTGGTGTGGTGTGGTGTGTGTTGGGGGGGGGGATTTTTGAGGGGGGGGGGGAGGGGTGGTGTTTTGTGTGTTGAGGGGGGGGGGGGGGGATTTTTGAGGGGGGGGGAGGGGTGGTGTGGTGTGTTTTGAGGGGGGGGGGATGTGGTGGTGTGTGTTGGGGGGGGGGGGAAATTTTTGGGGGGGGGAGGGGAGGTGTGGGGTGGTGTGTGTTGAGGGGGGTGGGGGGCGAATTTTGGAGGGGGGTGGGGGGCGAATTTTGGAGGGGGGGGGAGGGGTGGTGTGGTGTGGTGTGTGTTGAGGGGGGGGCCAATTTTTTGGGGGGGGGGGGGGGCAAAATTTGGAGGGGGGGGGGGAGGGGTGGTGTGGTGTGGTGTGTTTTGAGGGGGGGGGGAGGGGTGGTGTTTTGTGTGTTGAGGGGGGGGGGGGGGGGAATTTTTGAGGGGGGGGGAGGGGTGGTGAGGTGTGTGTTGGGGGGGGGGGGGTGGGGTGGTGTGTGTTGGGGGGGGGGGAGGGGTGGTGTGGGGTGGTGTGTGTTGAGGGGGGTGGGGGGGGGAGGGGTGGTGTGGTGTGGTGTGTGTTGAGGGAGGGGGGGGGGGGGGAATTTTTGGGGGGGAGAAGGGGCGAAATTTGGAGGGGGGGGAGGGGTGGGGTGGTGTGTGTTGAGGGGGGGGCGAAATTTGGAGGGGGGGAAGGGGAGGGGTGGTGTGGTGTGGTGTGGTGTGTGTGGGGGGGGGGGGGAAGGGTGGGGAGGTGTGTATTGAGGGGGGGGGGGGCGAATTTTTTGGGGGGGGGGAGGGGTGGTGTGTGTTGGGGGCGGGGGGGCGGGAAGGGTGGGGAGGTGTGTATTGAGGGGGGGGGGCGAATTTTGGGGGGGGGGGGGGGAGGGGTGGTGTGGTGTGGTGTGGTGTGTGTTGAGGGGGGTGGCCGAATTTTTTGGGGGGGAGGGGTGGTGTGGTGTGTGTTGAGGGGGGGGGTGGGGTGGTGTGTGTTGAGGGGGGGGGGGGGGGCGAATTTTGGAGGGGGGGGGAGGGGTGGTGTGGTGTGGTGTGTGTTGAGGGGGGGGGGGAGGGGTGGTGTGGTGTGTGTTGGGGGGGGGGGGTGGGGTGGTGTGTGTTGAGGGGGGAGGGGTGGGAAATTTTTGGGGGGGGGGGCGAATTTTGGGGGGGGGGGGGAGCGGTGGTGTGGTGTGGTGTGTGTTGAGGGGGGGGGGGCGAATTTTTGGGGCGGGGGGGGAGGGGTGTTGTGGTGTGTGTTGAGGGGGGGGGATTTTTGAGGGGGGGGGGAGGGGTGGTGTGGTGTGTGTTGAGGGGGGGGGGTGGGGTGGTGTGTGTTGAGGGGGGGGGGGGGGCGAATTTTGGAGGGGGGGGGGGGGCAAAATTTGGAGGGGGGGGGGGAGGGGTGGTGTGGTGTGGTGTGTGTTGAGGGGGGGGGGGGGGATTTTTGAGGGGGGGGGAGGGGTGGTGTGGTGTGTGTTGAGGGGGGGGCGGGGAATTTTTGAGGGGGGGGGAGGGGTTGTGTGGTGTGTGTTGTGGCGGGGGGGGGTGGGGTGGTGTGTGTTGAGGGGGGCGGGGGGGGGATTTTTTTGGGGGGGGGGGGGAGGGGTGGTGTGGTGTGGTGTGTGTTGAGGGGGGGGGGGATTTTTGAGGGGGGGGGGAGGGGTGGTGTGGTGTGTGTTGAGGGGGGGGCGGGGAATTTTTGAGGGGGGGGGAGGGGTTGTGTGGTGTGTGTTGTGGGGGGGGAGGGGGTGGGGTGGTGTGTGTTGAGGGGGGCGGGGGGGGGATTTTTTGGGGGGGGGGGAGGGGTGGTGTGGTGTGGTGTGTGTTGAGGGGGGGGGGGGGATTTTTGAGGGGGGGGAGGGGTGGTGTGGTGTGTGTTGAGGGGGGGGCGGGCAATTTTTGAGGGGGGGGGAGGGGTTGTGTGGTGTGTGTTGTGGGGGGGGGGGGGTGGGGTGGTGTGTGTTGAGGGGGGCGGGGGGGGGGGATTTTTTGGGGGGGGGGGGGGGGAGGGGTGGTGTGGTGTGGTGTGTGTTGAGGGGGGGGGGATTTTTGAGGGGGGGGAGGGGTGGTGTGGTGTTTGTTGAGGGGGGGGGGGGGGGTGGGGAGGTGTGTATTGAGGGGGGGGGGGGCGCGAATTTTTGGGGGGGGGGAGGGGTGGTTTGTGTTGGGGGCGGGGGGGGGGGGGGGGCAAATTTTGGAGGGGGGGGAGGGGGTGTGTGGTGTGGTGTGTGTTGAGGGGGGTGGCCGAATTTTTGGGGGGGGGGGGGGGGGTGGTGTGTGTTGGGGGGGGGGGCGAATTTTTTGGGGGCGGGGGGGGGAGGGGTGGGGTGGTGTGTGTTGAGGGGCGGGCGAAATTCGGAGGGGGGGAAGGGGAGGGGTGGTGTGGTGTGTGTTGAGGGGGGGGATTTTTGAGGGGGGGGGAGGGGTGGTGTGGTGTGGTGTGTGTTGAGGGGGGGGGGGATTTTTGAGGGGGGGGAGGCGTCGTGTGGGGTGGTGTGGTGTGGTGTGTGTTGAGGGGGGGGGGAATTTCTGGGGGGGGAAGGGGCGAAATTTGGACGGGGGGGGCGAATTTTTGGGGGGGGGGGAGGGGTGGGGTGGTGTGTGTTGAGGGGAAGGCGAAATTTGGAGGGGGGAAGGGGAGGGTTGGTGTGGTGTGGTGTGGTGTGTGTTGAGGTGGGGGGGGATTTTTGAGGGGGGGGGGGGTGAATTTTGGAGGGGGGGGAGGGGTGGTGTGGTGTGGTGTGTGTTTAGGGGGGGGGCCAATTTTTTGGGGGGGGGGCAAAATTTGGAGGGGGGGGGAGGTGTGGTGTGGTGTGGTGTGGTGTGGTGTGTGTTGGGGGGGGGGGGGATTTTTGAGGGGGGGGGAGGGGTGGTGTTTTGTGTGTTGAGGGGGGGGGGGATTTTTGAGGGGGGGGGAGGGGTGGTGTGGTGTGTGTTGAGGGGGGGGGATGTGGTGGTGTGTGTTGAGGGGGGGGGGGGGAATTTTTGGGGGGGGGGAGGGGAGGTGTGGGGTGGTGTGTGTTGAGGGGGGTGGGGGGTGAATTTTGGAGGGGGGGGAGGGGTGGTGTGGTGTGGTGTGTGTTGAGGGGGGGGGCAAAATTTGGAGGGGGGGGGGGGAGGGGTGGTGTGGTATGGTGTGTTTTGAGGGGGGGGGGAGGGGTGGTGTTTTGTGTGTTGAGGGGGGGGGGGGAATTTTTGAGGGGGGGGGAGGGGTGGTGTGGTGTGTGTTGGGGGGGGGGGGGGGGTGGGGTGGTGTGTGTTGAGGGGGGGGGGATTTTTGGGGGGGGGAGGGGTGGTGTGGGTTGGTGTGTGTTGAGGGGGGTGGGGGGGGGAGGGGTGGTGTGGTGTGGTGTGTGTTGAGGGGGGGGGGGGGGGGGCGAATTTTTGGGGGGGAGAAGGGGCGAAATTTGGAGGGGGGGGGGAGGGGTGGGGTGGTGTGTGTTGAGGGGGGGGTCAAATTTGGAGGGGGGGAAGGGGAGGGGTGGTGTGGTGTGGTGTGGTGTGTGTTGAGGGGGGGGGGAAGGGTGGGGAGGTGTGTATTGAGGGGGGGGGCGAATTTTTGGGGGGGGGGAGGGGTGGTGTGTGTTGGGGGCGGGGGGGGGGAAGGGTGGGGAGGTGTGTATTGAGGGGGGGGTGGGCGAATTTTTGGGGGGGGGGGAGGGGTGGTGTGGTGTGGTGTGGTGTGTGTTGAGGGGGGTGGCCGAATTTTTTGGGGGGGGGGGGGGTGGGGTGGTGTGTGTTGGGGGGGGCGAATTTTTTGGGGGCGGGGGGGGGGGGAGGGGTGGGGTGGTGTGTTTTGAGGGGGGGGCGAAATTTGGAGGGGGGGAAGGGGAGGGGTGGTGTGGTGTGTGTTGAGGGGGGGTGATTTTTGAGGGGAGGGGTGGTGTGGTGTGTGTTGACATGACGACGCGACGTGCTCCCCTCCCCTTAACACACCCACCCACCCACCATGACGCCCGCTCAAAAATTCTGCCCCCCTCCCCCCCCCCCCCCTCTCAACACACACCACACCACCCCTCCCCCCCCCCACCCCCCCTCAAAAATTCGCCCCCCCCCCCCCCCCCCCCCCCCCCCCGCCCCCCCCTCCCCCCCCACCCCCCCTCAAAAATTCGGCCCCCCCCCCCCCTTCAAAATTCGGCCCCTCTCTACACACACCAACCCCCCCCCCCCCCCCCCCCCCCCCCCCCCCCCTCAAAAATTCGGCCCCCCCCCTCCCCCCCCACCCCCCCTCAAAAATTCGCCCCCCCCCCCCCACCTTCAAAATTCGGCCCCTCTCTACACACACCAACCCCCCCCCCCCCCCCCCCCCCCCCCCCTCAAAAATTCGGCCCCCCCCCTCCCCCCCCACCCCCCCTCAAAAATTCGGCCCCCCCCCCCCCCCCTCTCCCCCCCACCCCCCCTCAAAAATTCGGCCCCCCCCCCACCTTCAAAATTCGGCGCCCCCCCCCCCCCCCCCTCCAAAATTCGGCCCCCCCTCCCCCCCTCAACACGCCATGTCGCGAGGCGCCCTCCCCCCCCCCCCCCCCCCCCCAAGGAAAATTTCGGGCTTTGTAGGTATGCCTTGCCGTTGGAGCCGAAAACACCTATGAGGGAGTACTCCTTGTAGCTCCCTCACCCACGGTTTGGGCGTCGTGTTTGATGCGCGTTGATAGCTCCACCCACCCACCGTGACATAGTCCCTTGCTGAGCCCCGGTGAATCATGTAAATACTTTCTACCTATGAATATGACGTGAAGCCCTCAAGATGGGCCCTTGGGTATATCTCGTGCCGTGTTATGTGCCGTGTCGCGTTCCGTGACGCGTCGGGGTGCCCCGTGACGTGCCGGGGGGTCGAAATGGCAAACTTGTGGAATGGGTCTAGTGCTTCCCCGGGGCCTAGACGGGGTCCCCAGGGGGTCCCGAGCGGGTCTCTGAGAGTCGGATCACCACACTTGGTATCAGAGCCGCCCTCGCGGGTGGCATGTGCTTACCCCCGTGTTGGGGAGCCTGGGCTGAGGCGTGATGAGAAAGCTTCGAAGAGCACCGTGCCCAAGTCAGGAATTGATGCTGTAAAGCTTATTTATAAAAAAAAAGAAGCCTTCTTGAAGATTTTTATGATCTAGAGTATGACCTGCAAGGTTTGGTGGAAAAGCTAGGGCGTGAAAGGGGAAACGGGGCAAATGCTCCCTCCCAAATTCGTTTTGAGCTCGAAAAGAAGATGTGTTTGATTGAGGAGAGGCAGGATGAGATAAAGAGAAGGTTGAAGAGTACGAATGAGGAGATTGAGGTGTGGAGAGAGAAGACGCTGAGGAAAGGAGATTGGGATGCTTTGGAAGTAGAAAGTGAGTTGAAAAGAAAAATTGCGTTGGATTATGATGCATCAGTTGCTACAGGCGGAATGCCGGGAATGAGGAAAGGAGTGGAGGTTGAAAAGGAGAGTAAAGGAAGGGGAGGCGAAGAGAAAGGGGTGGAGAAGAAGAAGATTGGTGCTGAGATGAAGAAGTCTATACAAAAGGAAAAGGATGGGAAGAGATATGCGGAGGAGGAATGTGGGAGTAAAAGAATGGTGGGGAAGGTGAAAACGAATGATGTCAAAGGGAAGAAAGCTATGCCTAGTTCTATGAATCTGCCGTTGCAGCGGCCTGTGCATTCAAAATGTGGGGGGCCGAGTTCGAGCTCCGAATCAGAAGATGAAGATGATAAAGGGAGTGAGGACGAGGAAGAGGGGAGTGAAGAGAGGATGCGGGCAATGAAAGCCCAGCTTGTGGATTTGATGAAAGTTATGCAAAAAGGTATGAAGCAGCGTGGGGTGATGATGGAAGCCAAGACAAAGGGAGTGAAGAAGAGTATGGAGTGTGGAAAGGAAAAGGATGGAGCGCAGGGTAAGGCAGTGCAGCCGGCCCCAGTTTTAAAGAAGGTGTGTGTTGATGAGAAGGATATGATGAAGAAGAAAGGTGCAAAGTTGAGCATGGAAAATAACGTGGTGGAGAGAAAGATGAAGAAGAAAGATGTGTTGGAGGATGCTGATAAGAAGAGGTGTGTTGTGAATGGAGTAATGATTGAGGAGGTGGATGAGGCAAAAGAGGCAAAGTCCAAATCTTGTGCGTCTAGTGTGCTGCGGGGTGATGTCCCCTATGTCTTAGAAAAGATAGAAAGAAAGGTGAGAGGAGAGGAGAAGGAAGGCTCGTCCGGCCCAGCGAGCATAAATGAACTGGGACCACATGTATTTTCCTATGATCGTGCCAAGTCGAAGAAAGATGAAGTATCGAAGGAGGATGTTGAGTTGAAGTACGGAGATGGGAAGCGGGAAGTGAAGAGGATGATGAGGAAGGAGATGGTGCAAGCTGAAAGAGTGCCTAAGCGGATGGAGGTGGGAAGAGAAGAGATGTTGAAGGGAGCGGAGGCTGAGCTGAAGCGTGGGGAAGAGAAGAGGAGGATGGAAAGAATGAAGGAGAAGGAAGGGTTGCGTGCAGAAAGAGCGCAAAAGCGCATTGAGTTGAGGTGTGTTGGAGGGGAGGAAGGGAAGGAAGGCTCGTCTAGCCCAGCGAGCATAAACGAACTGGTGCCCTGTATTTTACCATGTACAAAGGTTGAGATGAGGAGTAGTAATGAGGCGAGGTGTGCTGAGATAGGAGATAAGGAAGTTTTGGAGGGTTGTATTAGAAAGGAGGTGAAGGGTAATGTTTTGAGGTATGCAGGAGTAGGAGAGGAGAAGGAAGACTCGTCTAGCCCAGCGAGTATAAATGAACTGGTGCCTTGTGTGCTACCTAGTGCGGATATAAAGATGAAGAAAGGGGATGTTTTGAAGGGTGTCGAAGTAGGGGAGAAGAAGGGAGACTCGTCCGGCCCAGCGAGTATAAACGAACTGGAGCCTTGTATTTCACTGTTTTTGAGTAGTGTGGGAGAAGAGGAGGAGAAGGAAGACTCGTCTAGCCCAGCGAGTATAAATGAACTGGTGCCTTGTACCCTGTTAAGCATTGATAGTGAGGTAAAGTATAGTGATAAAATAGATAAAGAGGATGCGGAAGTGTGCATAGGAGTAGGGAAGAGTAAGGAAGACTCGTCGGGGCCAGCGAGTATAAAAGAACTGATACCTTGTGTTTTGTTGGAAGAGGATACGAAGATGAGGAAAGGTGCTAAAGAGAAAACCAATGGTGAGAAGAAGGAAGACTCGTCTAGCCCAGCGAGTATAAATGAACTGGTGCCAACATCTTGGTTTGCTGTGGATGCGGAGAGGAAGAGTGACATGGATGTGAAGAGGAGTGTTGAGATGAAGGAAGACTCGTCTAGCCCAGCGAGTATAAATGAACTGGTGCCTGGTGTCGGTCCGATGGTGGATGAAAAGTGGAAGCTTGTGGATGGGGAAGACTCCTTGCGCCGGGAGAATAAACGAACGGGCAACCCTTGTGAAGAACTCGTTAGCCGCGAGTATAAAAGAATGGCCAGGTGTGTTGAGGTGTGTGATGAGGAGCTCGTGAGCCGCGAGGGTAAACGAATGGCCGGGTATGTTGAGGAGGATGAGGAGGAGCTCGTTAGCCGCGAGGGTAAAAGAACGGCCTTGTGTGATGAGGAGCTCGTGAGCCGCGAGGGTAAACGAATGGCCGGGTGTGTCGAGGTGGATGAGGAGGAGCTCGTTAGCCGCGAGGGTAAAAGAACGGCCTTGTGTGTGGAGGAAGGCTCCTTGCGCCGGGAGGGTAAACGAATGGCTGCACGTTGGGTGAAGAAGGAGAGGAAAAGGAGAGGTGGAGAAGAGAGGAGTAGTGTGGACAAGGAGAGGAAGCGTGTTGGAGCGGAAGGAAGTGGAGTGAAGGAGAGGAAAAGAAGGAAAATTTGGAAACCTGTGAACTACTCGTTCGTTGGTGGGGCAAAGGAGGAGACCCTTGTGTCAAATCCAATGCCCCCTAAGTTAACTTGTGCACCAATGGCTGATTCCGAGGGTGCAAAGCCCTCATCCAGCAAGCGGGGAGCAAAGGCCAATTCCGAGGGTAACAGACCCTCACGCGGCACCGAGATTGGGAGTGCTGGGGAACTCCGAGTGCGGTCCAGCCTTGTCGAGTGGGCTTTCAGGAGGCGAACCCAAGTGGTTGAGTCAGGGAACGACATCGAACCCGCGCTCAACATGAAGGTGAGTTTCAGGGAGGCGCATGAGTCAAGGAAACCCACGTGCGCAATCAAGTCCATTCAGGTCTCTGGGCCAAAGGGATGCGACCGTCTTGGCGAAGTCAAAGTGGCCGAAAGACCGCGAGATGGAACCAAGGGGGAAGCGTGGAGGCTTCACACTCCAATGAGTTCCAGGCAGATCCGGCTCACCAGGGAGCAAGAAACGAAGGAGAGGGCGAGGCGTGAAGGCTTGGCTCTCGTTCGCGCTGACAAGACAGATCCGGGCATGCACAGGCCCTTTTCTAGAGCAAAGCGAGGTGTGGTGCCCCCGCACCGAAAGTTGCTTGAGAAAATGGAAATCTCCTTGTCTAATCAGGCCATGCAGGGCCAGTTCAATGCGACTACGGCAGGGGACATAGCCCTCCTACAAGCCATGAATAGGCTGCAAGCTCTCATGTACTTCATCGCAATTGATGTGGCCAGCAGGGGCCTGAATTCTCAAGGAGGCATGGCATGTACGGATGGATCTAGAGCCTGCTTTCTTTTCTTGCACATAAAACAGACGGATCTGGGCAACAGAGGCCCGAAGGTAATTGCGGCGAGGGAAATGGCCCTCACTCTCCAGGCGCGGCGGTTTGATGCAACCCATCAAGTCGTCACGAGCTGGCCAGGTGCTCCACCTACCCAGTCCAACCAGGGTCATTGCTCTCGTCTCATCCTTCTACCGGGGCGCGCGTCAACGAAGGCGGGGGCATTTGATGCGGGAGACTTGGATCTCACGCGGCGAGCTAATCGGCATGCAGCCTCTAGGCATGTCGTACGGTTTGCTCCTGTCACACGTGCTCCTCGTGCACCTCAGTCCAACGGAGGACTTCCCCGGATCTACTTCGAGCTTAAAGCAACCAATTTTAAGGTGTATGCTGCAATGTGGGGGACGATTCCAGACAACCTTTGCGCTCCCCTTGCAATGCAGTCCAAAAGAAGACTTCCCCGAAGCTACTTCAAGCCTCAAGATTATTCCAAGGGATGGGCCACAATGCGGGGAAGAATTCTAGACGCGGGAGAGATGGATCTCGCGCGGAGGGCCAAACGGCATGTTGCTTCCCAACAGGTCGGGTGGTCTTCTTCGAAAAGAGCTTCAAGACAGATCCCACGACAAGCTAGAGTGCATGCGACATCGAAGATTCGGACGATGAGGGTCCAGCTCTTTTCAAGGGGAGGTGCGTTCAAGGCAAAACGCACCTCTTACACTCTCTTCATCGGCACTGAATTTCAAGATGTGGCCAAGGAGGGCTCTCTACTGCAGGGTGTCGTTGCCTGGACCCTTGCTTTTCGGGCTTGGCATTCAGAGTGAAAGCTGCGTGTTAAGCTCGTAGTCCACAGGCAGTTCGGCGCACTCAAGCTGCCTGACCCAAGTTGGAGCATGGAGCACAACGTGTCTTCGACTGGGTTACCCTCCATTCTGTGCTTGTAAATTTGGTCAGCAGGTGGATGGGTTGATGTGCCCAATAAAGTCTCTTTCACGATTTTGCCTAAGTCCCATTCTACTCCACAGTTGTAAATTGAGTCAGTGGGTGGAATGCAACAAGTATGAAAAGTCCATGTTTCACAGTTGTAAATAGAGTCAGTGAGCATGGCACCTAGCGGGTAGACACTGACCGCCTTGATAGGGAGGCGTGTTAAGACCCCCGACGATAGATATGAGTCTAAGTCTAATCACCATTTTCAACAGGCCAGTAAGTTGTGCCTCCCTCACTCGATGTGGTCATCGAGTTTTTTCAAGGGGAGGTGTGTATGAGGGAGTACTCCTTGTAGCTCCCTCACCCACGGTTTGGGCGTCGTGTTTGATGCGCGTTGATAGCTCCACCCACCCACCGTGACATAGTCCCTTGCTGAGCCCCGGTGAATCATGTAAATACTTTCTACCTATGAATATGACGTGAAGCCCTCAAGATGGGCCCTTGGGTATATCTCGTGCCGTGTTATGTGCCGTGTCGCGTTCCGTGACGCGTCGGGGTGCCCCGTGACGTGCCGGGGGGTCGAAATGGCAAACTTGTGGAATGGGTCTAGTGCTTCCCCGGGGCCTAGACGGGGTCCCCAGGGGGTCCCGAGCGGGTCTCTGAGAGTCGGATCACCACAACACCTATAGGGGAGGTACCCTACTCGAGGCTTGGCTCTCCTTGGGCGCGTCGCGGCATGGGGCCGTAGTGCGTGTCGCTTGGGCATGGTTAAGTGGCTCGGGGCTTCCCCCAGGCATAGGTGAGTGGGGATGGTGAGTGCAAACAGTGAGAGTGAGGGGGAAGGGTAGTCTTTTTTATGGGGCGAGAGGTGAGTGGGGTGTTGTGCTACCACAAAGGGTTTCGGGGGTGCGTCCTTGCGTAAGCACCAAGAAATATCAAGTGCCATGAGGAATTCCCTGCCCGATGGGGGGAGATAACAAGGTGGACAGTTGAGTCGCGTCGGCGCTGGGCCGTGTCGCGGTGCCGCGTCGTGTTACCTTCCGTGGCGTGTTACCTTCCGTGTCGCCCTCCGTGGCGTGTTTGGCTATGCCGTGCCGTGGTGCCATGTTGAGTGGGAAAACCGTGTTATGATGCGATATGTCATGTTATGGTGCCAAGTTGAGTCCCAAGGGACGTGATAAGCCAAGTTGAGGTGTGTTTTGGAGCCAAGGCATGTTTTGGGGAATTTTGGAGTTTTGTTACACTTGGTATCAGAGCGGGACCCCGTGACGCTTCGGAGACGTCTGGAGGCGGGGAGAGGCAAAAATAGGCAAAAATAGTCAAAAATTCAAAATTTTTCAGAAAAATTTCGAAAAAATCATAAAAAATTCAAAAAAATTCAAAAATTCATAAAAAATTCAAAAAATGGGAAAACGCAAGAAAAGTGGAAAACGAGTAAAAAGTGACCAAAACGAGCTAGAAAAAGCACGAATCGAAGCTGAAAAGCATAGAATTGAGGGTTTGTATGATTCAAAACACAAGGTTTTGGCAAGGTGGTATGATTGTGAGGATGAACGCAGGATTTTGTGGGCAACAAAGGTGAAATGGCTGAAGAGTGGATATGAATTTTCGAAGGGGGAGGAGCAGGATTTGGAAAGGAGATTGAATGGAGTAAAGGCTAAACAAGTCGGGTTAAAAGAAGAATTACAGGTGCTAAATGATAAACTAGAAGAATGGTATGAAGAGCACAGAAAATGTTTGAACTTGGATCTGTTATATATAGAAAAACAACTGAGATTGGAAATCAGGGAAGAGTATGGAGAGGTTGTGGCACAAGGGGGTATGCCTGATGAAAAGGGAAAAAGTATGAAACCCCAGGTAAACCAAAAGAACCCAAGCACAGAAATGCAAGAAATGGAAACGGAAAGTGGGTCGGATAGTGAGAGCAGTAACGGCGAAGTAGAGAAAGGAGAGAACATGAATGCTGCAGTGGAGGCCCAGTTAGCAGTGGGGGAGAGGTTAATATCAGAAGGGCAATTGAGTCATGCTGAACGTATAAACTTACTACAGGTAATGAACTTACTGAAAAAAGGGTTGGCGGAGCGAAAAGGAGGATGTGGAGCAACAACCGAACTACCAGATGTCTTAAGTGAATCAGATGACGAATCAATAATTGATGAATCAAAGGCATATACAGATGAGACTTATCTAGACGAGCAGATAGATTGGGAGGTCGAAAGACGAATACGGCAACAAATGATGCAAGATGCACATCGATCGGAAAGGGCTCAAATGGAAAATAGTTTTAGCCAATTTGAAGACGCTCTGGAAGAGGATGTACCGTGTGAGGCAAGGCAGTGGAGAGAAGAGGAGTGGGGGGCAAATGAGCCCTACCACGAATATTATGACCAGCCTGAAGAAGCTTACTTTGGAGATCAAGAAGAAATGTTCGAAGGGGACAGGTGGGCAGAAAGGAATCTAGAATGGGACCCAGACTATTATGCGCAATCACGAAGATTCGAGCATGAAGAACAAGACAGTGAGTGGTGGCAAGGGGAAAGAGAGGAGGCCTACGGGCCACATTCTGTTGATAATGACCACGAAGTACTCCAAGCAGAACAATGGTGGGCTGATAGGCCATGTGATGAGGAGCAACCTGAAGAGCTCGTGACGGAGTCGAAGAGTGCAAATAAAGTTGTTACCAGAGAGTATCCACGGGGACAAAGAGAGGCCTGCGGGCCAGGTATCATGGTTGATGGAGTTTTCATTGAAGAATGCGCAGAAGAGCAGATGGTTGATGAATCAAATCTTCTACCAGATGGAGTGATCCTAGAGGAGTGCAAAATGGAGTATGGGGGCAAGAAAGACAGTGATCAACTTGAAGATCTCAATGAATGTGCAAGGTACGAGTATGACGATGGTAAGATTGAGGAAGTGGGTGTCTGTAGCGCTGAAGACTCCTGCACCTGGAGGGAGTATAAAGAAATCAGGACAGACGATTCAGAGACTCCTGAACCTAGGGGGAGTATAAACAATCCAGGACAGGAGGGGCTGGGAGTTCGGGAGTTAGAAGAAGTGGAGGCAGGGGAAGAACTCGTGAGCCGCGAGTCTAAACAAACGGCCGTATGCGAAATAGAGACAAAGGAAGAACTCGTGAGCCGCGAGGATAAAGAAACGGCCGTGTGCGGAGTGGAGAAGGGAGAAGGCATAGTACTCGTGAGCCGCGAGGATAAACTAATGGCCGGCACAATACTCGTGAGCCGCGAGGATAAAGAAACGGCCGTGCGTGGAGAAGGAAATGGAGAAGGCATGGTACTCGTGAGCCGCGAGGATAAAGAAATGGCCGTGTGTGGAGAGGAGAGCGAAGGAGAAGGCAAAATACTCGTGAGCCACGAGGATAAACTAACGGCCGGCACAATACTCGTGAGCCGCGAGGATAAAGAAATGGCCGTGTGTGGAAAGGAGAGCGAAGGAGAAGGCATAATACTCGTGAGCCGCGAGGATAAAGAAATGGCCGTGTGGGGAGAGAAGGCTGAAGGGGAAGGCATAATACTCGTGAGCCGCGAGGATAAAGAAACGGCCGTGGATGGAGAAATGAAGACGAGCGAAGAACTCGTGAGCCGCGAGTCTAAAGAAACGGCCGAAGGCAGGATGGAAGAGGTAGACCAAACTCGTGGAGCCGCGAGCCTAAACGAACGTGCCAGATGGATTGAGGAGCAGGTGGAGGCCAGGGAGACTGGAGGTGCCGAAGAACTCGTGAGCCGCGAGTATAAACAAATGGCCGTATATTGTGACAGGTGGGTGGAGGAGATGGACAGTGAAACCAAAGGGGCAGGTGATGATAGGAAGAGCTATGCAGAGAAAAAGGGAAAGGCGAAGACGTGGGCTGAAGGGCAAGTTGAGTACACTGCTAGGAATACGACCAGAGCGGAGGGGATGATGATGATAGAGGCAACTGAAAGACCGCAAAGGATGGAGGTAGCGAGAAAGGGGAATCAAGGACATACTAGTCAAGAAATACAAACACTGTCTTACAAAACCAAGGAGCAAGAAGACGGAACTGCATCGGCTGATTCTGAGGGAGACACGCCCTCGTGCAGCAAGAAAGATAGGGGTGCTGGGGCGCCCCTCACGTGGACAGACAGTGACGAATGGATGCTCTTGAAGGGGACTCGAGTCGCTGAGGTGCAGGAGGCTGGGGTCCCTGCGTTTCGGATGAGAGTGTCTTTCAGAAAACCCACTCTGACCTTGAAGTCTACCAGCTCATTCAAGCCCATTCCGGTCCCGGGACCAAAGGGGTGCAACCTGCTGGGCAACATCGTTGTGGTTGGATGGCTTCACGATCAAACCGAGCAGGTTGCGCGGAGGCTTCACCCTCCTAGTTTGCAACGACAAATCCGGTTCGTGGAGGAGCCTAACAAAAATGTTGAAATCAGGTGTGAAGGCCTGGTCTCAACCTGGATCACTAAGGTCAGCTCTGGTATGAAAAGGCCATTAGTTACAGCTAGAGAAATGGATTTGGCTGTCAGGGCAAGGCGGCATGCGAAAATTTCGCATATCAACTTGCACAAGCTTTTCTGGTCCCACTTGCAAAATCAGGCCGTACAGGGCCATGTCGAGGTGGACACAGCGAGGGAGTTGGCCCTCGCGCTTCAAGCTAGGAGGTTTGATGGCTCGCATCAAGTTTTTCTAACTTGTACGCAGGTGATTCAACTCAATCCGGCCAAGCAGGGCTTTTTAATGCAAGCGGGCGCAGAGTGGCCACCTAATAGCAATGGCCGCAGCATGCATGTGCGCATCACCGAAGTGAATCAGGTCAGAGAGGGCCGACACATAGATTTTCAGCATAAACGGACAATCAAGTCGAGTCTACCAAAACAAGGCGTGCTACTTCTCCACACTACTCGTATGCGGAAGCGTGCAAAAAGGAGAAGGGTAAAACATGCAGGTGTGATAGATCGCACTAGGAGGGCGCGTCGACACTCGACTCAAAAGAATGAAGGAGCGCACTCTACAAACGCATTCCCGAAGATCCGTGCCAGGCGGGGCACTCAAAAGAAAAAGCGAGAGACAAGAAGTGGCGCAGCGCGGTGGGATTACTTTCTGCGAGCTAAACGTTATGCAACTTCAACAAAGAAGTATCCTACGGCGAGACGCCTAGACCCGCACAGTCCAACGAGGGTCAAAGCGCGAGGCAAAGGACCTCTCCATGCGGGGGCAATGGACAGAACAAGGAGAGCAAAAAGGTACGTGGCCATCAAGCGCATCACCACGACGTTCTCCAATAGCGCAGAAAATGAAGATCCAACTACAGGGAGTGCAACGAATGAAGAAGCTGGCGACGCCGACACAACCTTTAGCATTGGGAGAAGACTTAACGAAGTGGAGGCGTCACATGACAGTTTGTAAGTATACTTGAGCGCATAACTATGTAGGGGCATTCGTATAATTACATTCATTTTTCTGAACTTAGGTAGGAGCGTTGGGGCTTACTCTTGTAAATAACAAAACTGTTAATACCTACTTAACTCGAAGTGGGCTTCGAGTTTTTTGTAGGGGGGGTGTGTATAGGGGAGGTACCCTACTCGAGGCTTGGCTCTCCTTGGGCGCGTCGCGGCATGGGGCCGTAGTGCGTGTCGCTTGGGCATGGTTAAGTGGCTCGGGGCTTCCCCCAGGCATAGGTGAGTG
>NW_028229613.1:205000-225000 GCF_053477565.2 Lygodium microphyllum | reverse complement strand
GGTTTTCGGAGGCGTGGTGGTGTGGCGTGGAGGGAGCGGGGTTTTTCGAGGTGGGGTGCGGGGGGGCGTCGTGGGGGGGTGCGCCGTGTCGTGGGGGGGGTGACGCGGGGTGGGGTGGGTCGAGCGGGGTTTTTGGAGGAGAGGTGGGGTGCTGTGGATGGAGCGCGGTCTTTCGAGGTGGGGTGGGGGGGGGGGCGTCGTGGGGGGGTGCGGTGGGGTGGGGGGTGCGCCGTGACGCGGGGTGGGGTGGGTCGAGCGCGGTTTTTTGGAGGCGTGGCGGGGTGGTGTGGAGGGAGAGGGGTTTTTCGAGGTGGGGTGCGGGGGGGGGCGTCGTGGGGGGGTGCGCCGTGTCATGGGGGAGTGACGCGGGGTTGGGGTGGTCAAGCGGGGTTTTTGGAGGAGAGGTGGGGTTTTTGGAGGAGAGGTGGGGTGCTGTGGAGGGAGCGGGGTTTCTCGAGGTGGAGTGCGGGGTGGCGTCGTGGGGGGGTGACGCGGGGTGGGGCTGGTCGAGCGGGGTTTTTGGAGGAGAGGTGGGGTGCTGTGGAGGGAGCGCGGTTTTTCGAGGTGGGGTGCGGGGGGGCGTCGTGGGGGGGTGCGGTGGGGTGGGGGGGTGCGCCGTGTCGTGGGGGAGTGACGCGGGGTTGGGGTGGTCGAGCGGGGTTTTTGGAGGAGAGGTGGGGTGCTGTGGAGGGAGCGGGGTTTTTCGAGGTGGGGTGCGGGGGGGCGTCGTGGGGGGTGACGCGGGGTGGGGGTGGTCCAGCGGGGTTTTTGGAGGAGAGGTGGGGTGCTGTGGAGGGAGCGCGGTTTTTCGAGGTGGGGTGCGGGGGGGCGTCGTGGGGGGGTGCGCCGTGTCGTGGGGGGGAGACGCGGGGTGGGGTGGGTCGAGCGGGGTTTTCGGAGGCGTGGTGGTGTGGCGTGGAGGGAGCGGGGTTTTTCGAGGTGGGGTGCGGGGGGGCGTCGTGGGGGGGTGCGCCGTGTCGTGGGGGGGGTGACGCGGGGTGGGGTGGGTCGAGCGGGGTTTTTGGAGGAGAGGTGGGGTGCTGTGGATGGAGCGCGGTTTTTCGAGGTGGGGTGCGGGGGGGCGTCGTGGGGGGGTGCGGTGGGGTGGGGGGGTGCGCCGTGTCGTGGGGGAGTGACGCGGGGTTGGGGTGGTCGAGCGGGGTTTTTGGAGGAGAGGTGGGGTGCTGTGGAGGGAGCGGGGTTTTTCGAGGTGGGGTGCGGGGGGGCGTCGTGGGGGGTGACGCGGGGTGGGGGTGGTCGAGCGGGGTTTTTGGAGGAGAGGTGGGGTGCTGTGGAGGGAGCGCGGTTTTTCGAGGTGGGGTGCGGGGGGGCGTCGTGGGGGGGTGCGGTGGGGTGGGGGGGTGCGCCGTGTCGTGGGGGAGTGACGCGGGGTTGGGGTGGTCGAGCGGGGTTTTTGGAGGAGAGGTGGGGTGCTGTGGAGGGAGCGGGGTTTTTCGAGGTGGGGTGCGGGGGGGCGTCGTGGGGGGTGACGCGGGGTGGGGCTGGTCGAGCGGGGTTTTTGGAGGAGAGGTGGGGTGCTGTGGAGGGAGCGCGGTTTTTCGAGGTGGGGTGCGGGGGGGCGTCGTGGGGGGGTGCGCCGTGTCGTGGGGGGGAGACGCGGGGTGGGGTGGGTCGAGCGGGGTTTTCGGAGGCGTGGTGGTGTGGCGTGGAGAGGTGGGGTGCTGTGGAGGGAGCGGGGTTTTTCGAGGTGGGGTGCGGGGGGGCGTCGTGGGGGGTGACGCGGGGTGGGGCTGGTCGAGCGGGGTTTTTGGAGGAGAGGTGGGGTGCTGTGGAGGGAGCGCGGTTTTTCGAGGTGGGGTGCGGGGGGGCGTCGTGGGGGGGTGCGCCGTGTCGTGGGGGGGAGACGCGGGGTGGGGTGGGTCGAGCGGGGTTTTCGGAGGCGTGGTGGTGTGGCGTGGAGGGAGCGCGGTTTTTCGAGGTGGGGTGCTGTGGAGGGAGCGCGGTTTTTCGAGGTGGGGTGCGGGGGGGCGTCGTGGGGGGGTGCGGTGGGGTGGGGGGGTGCGCCGTGTCGTGGGGGAGTGACGCGGGGTTGGGGTGGTCGAGCGGGGTTTTTGGAGGAGAGGTGGGGTGCTGTGGAGGGAGCGGGGTTTTTCGAGGTGGGGTGCGGGGGGGCGTCGTGGGGGGTGACGCGGGGTGGGGCTGGTCGAGCGGGGTTTTTGGAGAAGAGGTGGGGTGCTGTGGAGGGAGCGCGGTTTTTCGAGGTGGGGTGCGGGGGGGCGTCGTGGGGGGGTGCGCCGTGTCGTGGGGGGGAGACGCGGGGTGGGGTGGGTCGAGCGGGGTTTTCGGAGGCGTGGTGGTGTGGCGTGGAGGGAGCGGGGTTTTTCGAGGTGGGGTGCGGGGGGGGGGGCGTCGTGGGGGGGTGCGGTGGGGTGGGGGGGTGCGCCGTGTCGTGGGGGGGTGACGCGGGGTGGGGTGGGTCGAGCGGGGTTTTTTGAGGTGGGGTGCGGGGGGGGGGGGGGGGGGTATGCGCCGCGTCGTGGGGGGGTGCGGTGGGGTGGGGGGGTGCGCCGTGTCGTGGGGGAGTGACGCGGGGTTGGGGTGGTCAAGCGGGGTTTTTGGAGGAGAGGTGGGGTGCTGTGGAGGGAGCGGGGTTTTTCGAGGTGGGGTGCGGGGGGGCGTCCTGGGGGGTGACGCGGGGTGGGGGTGGTCGAGCGGGGTTTTTGGAGGAGAGGTGGGGTGCTGTGGAGGGAGCGCGGTTTTTCGAGGTGGGGTGCGGGGGGGCGTCGTGGGGGGGTGCGCCGTGTCGTGGGGGGGTGCGCCGTGTCGTGGGGGAGTGACGCGGGGTTGGGGTGGTCGAGCGGGGTTTTTGGAGGAGAGGTGGGGTGCTGTGGAGGGAGCGGGGTTTTTCGAGGTGGGGTGCGGGGGGGCGTCGTGGGGGGTGACGCGGGGTGGGGCTGGTCGAGCGGGGTTTTTGGAGAAGAGGTGGGGTGCTGTGGAGGGAGCGCGGTTTTTCGAGGTGGGGTGCGGGGGGGCGTCGTGGGGGGGTGCGCCGTGTCGTGGGGGGGAGACGCGGGGTGGGGTGGGTCGAGCGGGGTTTTCGGAGGCGTGGTGGTGTGGCGTGGAGGGAGCGGGGTTTTTCGAGGTGGGGTGCGGGGGGGGGGGGCGTCGTGGGGGGGTGCGGTGGGGTGGGGGGTGCGCCGTGTCGTGGGGGGGTGACGCGGGGTGGGGTGGGTCGAGCGGGGTTTTTTGAGGTGGGGTGCGGGGGGGGGGGGGGGGTATGCGCCGCGTCGTGGGGGGGTGCGGTGGGGTGGGGGGGTGCGCCGTGTCGTGGGGGAGTGACGCGGGGTTGGGGTGGTCAAGCGGGGTTTTTGGAGGAGAGGTGGGGTGCTGTGGAGGGAGCGGGGTTTTTCGAGGTGGGGTGCGGGGGGGCGTCCTGGGGGGTGACGCGGGGTGGGGGTGGTCGAGCGGGGTTTTTGGAGGAGAGGTGGGGTGCTGTGGAGGGAGCGCGGTTTTTCGAGGTGGGGTGCGGGGGGGCGTCGTGGGGGGGTGCGCCGTGTCGTGGGGGGGTGCGCCGTGTCGTGGGGGAGTGACGCGGGGTTGGGGTGGTCGAGCGGGGTTTTTGGAGGAGAGGTGGGGTGCTGTGGAGGGAGCGCGGTTTTCCGAGGTGGGGTGCAGGGGGGCGTCGTGGGGGGGTGCGCCGTGTCGTGGGGGGGAGACGCGGGGTGGGGTAGGTCGAGCGGGGTTTTCGGAGGCGTGGTGGTGTGGCGTGGAGGGAGCGGGGTTTTTCGAGGTGGGGTGCGGGGGGGGGCGTCGTGGGGGGTGCGGTGGGGTGGGGGGGTGCGCCGTGTCGTGGGGGGGTGACGCGGGGTGGGGTGGGTCGAGCGGGGTTTTTTGAGGTGGGGTGCGGGGGGGGGGGGGGGATATGCGCCGCGTCGTGGGGGGGTGCGGTGGGGTGGGGGGGTGCGCCATGTCCTGGGGGAGTGACGCGGGGTTGGGTGGGTCGAGTGGGGTTTTTCGAGGTGGGGTGCGGGGGGGGGGGGATATGCGCCGCGTCGTGGGGGGGTGCGGTGGGGTGTGGGGGTGTGCCGTGTCGTGGGGGGCTGACGCGAGGTGGGGTGGGTCGAGCGGGGTTTTCGGAGGAGTGGTGGGGTGGTATGGAGGGAGCGGGGTTTTTCGAGGTGGGGTGCGGGGCGTCGTCGTTGGGGGGTGCGGTGGGGTGGGGGGTGCGCCGTGTCGTGGGGGGGAGACGCCGGGTGGGGTGGGTCGAGCGGGGTTTTCGGAGGCGTGGTGGTGTGGCGTGGATGGAGCGGGGTTTTTCGAGGTGGGGTGCGGGGGGGGCGTCGTGGGGGGGTGCGGTGGGGTGGGGGGGTGCGCCGTGTCGTGGGGGGGTGACGCGGGGTGGGGTGGGTCGAGCGGGGTTTTTCGAGGTGGGGTGCGGGGGGGCGTCGTGGGGGGGTGCGGTGGGGTGGGGGGGGTGCGCCGTGTCCTGAGGGAGTGACGCGGGGTTGGGTGGGTCGAGTGGGGTTTTTCGAGGTGGGGTGCGGGGGGGGGGGGGGGATATGCGCCGCGTCGTGGGGGGGTGCGGTGGGGTGTGGGGGGTGTGCCGTGTCGTGGGGGGCTGACGCGAGGTGGGGTGGGTCGAGCGGGGTTTTCGGAGGCGTGGTGGGGTGGTATGGAGGGAGCGGGGTTTTTCGAGGTGGGGTGCGGGGCGTCGTCGTTGGGGGGTGCGGTGGGGTGGGGGGTGCGCCATGTCGTGGGGGGGTGACGCGGGGGTGGGGTGGGTCGAGCGGGGTTTTCGGAGGCATTTGTGGTGTGGCGTGGAGGGAGCGGGGTTTTTCGAGGTGGGGTGCGGGGGGGGGCGTCGTGGGGGGGTGCGGTGGGGTGGGGGGGTGTGCCGTGTCATGGGGGTGGCGCGGGGTTGGGTTGGGTGGGGGAGTGACGAGGGGGGAAGGGGCGAAATTTGGAGGGGGGGGCGAATTTTTGGGGCGGGGGGGGGAGGGGTGGGGTGGTGTGTGTTGAGGGGGGGGGCGAAATTTCGAGGGGGGGAAAGGGGGAGGGGTGGTGTGGTGTGGTGTGTGTTGAGGGGGGGGGGGGATTTTTGAGGGGGGGGGGGGGGAGGGGTGGTGTGGTGTGGTGTGGTGTGTGTTGAGGGGGGGGGGGGTGGTGTGTGTTGAGGGCGGGGGGGGAGGGGGGATTTTTTTGGGGGGGGGGAGGGGTGGTGTGGTGTGGGGTGGTGTGTGTTGAGGGGGGGGGGGGGGCGAATTTTTGGGGGGGGGGAGGGGTGGGGTAATGTGTGTTGAGGGGTGGGCGAAATTTGGAGGGGGGGAAGGGGAGGGGTGGTGTGGTGTGTGTTGAGGGGGGGGGGGGGGAAAGGGTGGGGAGGTGTGTATTGAGGGGGGGGGCGAATTTTTGGGGGGGGGGGGGGAGGGGTGGTGTGTGTTGGGGCCGGGGGGTGGGGGGGAAAATTTTGGAGGGGGGGGGAGGGGTGGTGTGGTGTGGTGTGTGTTGAGGGGGGGGAGAATTTTGGAGGAGAGGTGGGGTGGTGTGGGTGAGTTGAGGGGGGGGGAGGGGTGGTGTCGTGTGTGTTGAGGGGGGGGCGGGGTGGTGTGGTGTGTGTTGAGGGGGGGGCGGGGAATTTTTGAGGGGGGGGAGTGGTTGTGTGGTGTGTGTTGGGGGGGGGGGTGGGGTGGTGTGTGTTGGGGGGGGGGGGGGATTTTTGGGGGGGGGGGGGGGAGGGGGTGGTGTGGTGTGTGTTGAGGGGGGGGGGAGGGGATTTTTGAGGGGGCGGGGAGGGGTGGTGTGGTGTTTGTTGAGGGGGGGGGGGGGGAGGTGTGTATTGAGGGGGGGGGGGCGCGAATTTTTGGGGGGGGGTGGGAGGGGTGGTTTGTGTTGGGGGCGGGGGGGGGGGGGAATTTTGGAGGGGGGGAGGGGGTGTGTGGTGTGGTGTGTGTTGAGGGGGGTGGCCGAATTTTGGGGGGGGGGGGGGGGGGGTGGGGTGGTGTGTGTTGGGGGGGGGGGGCGAATTTTTTGGGGCGGGGGGGGGAGGGGTGGGGTGGAGTGTGTTGAGGGGGGGGCGAAATTTGGAGGGGGGGAAGGGGAGGGGTGGTGTGGTGTGTGTTGAGGGGGGGGGATTTTTGAGGGAGGGGGAGGGGTGGTGTGGTGTGGTGTGTGTTGAGGGGGGGGGGAATTTTTGAGGGGGGGGAGGCGTGGTGTGGGGTGGTGTGTGTTGAGGGGGGGGGGGGGCGAATTTTTGGGGGGGGAAGGGGCGAAATTTGGACGGGGGGGGGGGGGGGGGGCGAATTTTTGGGGGGGGGGGGAGGGGTGGGGTGGTGTGTGTTGAGGGGAAGGCGAAATTTGGAGGGGGGAAGGGGAGGGTTGGTGTGGTGTGTGTTGAGGGGGGGGGGGGGATTTTTGAGGGGTGGGGGGGGCGAATTATGGAGGGGGGGGGGAGGGGTGGTGTGTGTTGAGGGGGGGGCCAATTTTTTGGGGGGGGGGGGCAAAATTTGGAGGGGGGGGGGAGGGGTGGTGTGGTGTGGTGTGTGTTGGGGGGGGGGATTTTTGAGGGGGGGGGGGGGGAGGGGTGGTGTTTTGTGTGTTGAGGGGGGGGGGGGGGGATTTTTGAGGGGGGGGGAGGGGTGGTGTGGTGTGTTTTGAGGGGGGGGGGGATGTGGTGGTGTGTGTTGGGGGGGGGGGGGAAATTTTTGGGGGGGGGGAGGGGAGGTGTGGGGTGGTGTGTGTTGAGGGGGGTGGGGGGCGAATTTTGGAGGGGGGTGGGGGGCGAATTTTGGAGGGGGGGGAGGGGTGGTGTGGTGTGGTGTGTGTTGAGGGGGGGGCCAATTTTTTGGGGGGGGGGGGGCAAAATTTGGAGGGGGGGGGGGGAGGGGTGGTGTGGTGTGGTGTGTTTTGAGGGGGGGGGGAGGGGTGGTGTTTTGTGTGTTGAGGGGGGGGGGGGGGGAATTTTTGAGGGGGGGGAGGGGTGGTGAGGTGTGTGTTGGGGGGGGGGGGTGGGGTGGTGTGTGTTGGGGGGGGGGGAGGGGTGGTGTGGGGTGGTGTGTGTTGAGGGGGGTGGGGGGGGGAGGGGTGGTGTGGTGTGGTGTGTGTTGAGGGAGGGGGGGGGGGGGAATTTTTGGGGGAGAAGGGGCGAAATTTGGAGGGGGGGGGGGTGGTGGGGTGGTGTGTGTTGAGGGGGGGGCCAAATTTGGAGGGGGAAGGGGAGGGGTGGTGTGGTGTGGTGTGGTGTGTGTTGAGGGGGGGGGGAAGGGTGGGGAGGTGTGTATTGAGGGGGGGGGGGCGAATTTTTTGGGGGGGGGGAGGGGTGGTGTGTGTTGGGGGCGGGGGGGCGGGAAGGGTGGGGAGGTGTGTATTGAGGGGGGGGGGCGAATTTTGGGGGGGGGGGGGGGAGGGGTGGTGTGGTGTGGTGTGGTGTGTGTTGAGGGGGGTGGCCGAATTTTTTGGGGGGGAGGGGTGGTGTGGTGTGTGTTGAGGGGGGGGGTGGGGTGGTGTGTGTTGAGGGGGGGGGGGGGGGCGAATTTTGGAGGGGGGGGAGGGGTGGTGTGGTGTGGTGTGTGTTGAGGGGGGGAGGGGTGGTGTGGTGTGTGTTGGGGGGGGGGGGGTGGGGTGGTGTGTGTTGAGGGGGGAGGGGGTGGGAAATTTTTGGGGGGGGGGGCGAATTTTGGGGGGGGGGGGGAGCGGTGGTGTGGTGTGGTGTGTGTTGAGGGGGGGGGGGGCGAATTTTTGGGGCGGGGGAGGGGTGTTGTGGTGTGTGTTGAGGGGGGGGGGATTTTTGAGGGGGGGGGAGGGGTGGTGTGGTGTGTGTTGAGGGGGGGGGTGGGGTGGTGTGTGTTGAGGGGGGGGGGGGGGGCGAATTTTGGAGGGGGGGGGGGGGGAGGGGTGGTGTGGTGTGGTGTGTGTTGAGGGGGGGGGCCAATTTTTTGGGGGGGGGGGGGCAAAATTTGGAGGGGGGGGGGAGGGGTGGTGTGGTGTGGTGTGTGTTGAGGGGGGGGGGGGGATTTTTGAGGGGGGGAGGGGTGGTGTGGTGTGTGTTGAGGGGGGGGCGGGGAATTTTTGAGGGGGGGGGGGGGGGTTGTGTGGTGTGTGTTGTGGGGGGGGGGGGTGGGGTGGTGTGTGTTGAGGGGGGCGGGGGGGGGATTTTTTTGGGGGGGGGGGGAGGGGTGGTGTGGTGTGGTGTGTGTTGAGGGGGGGGGGGATTTTTGAGGGGGGGGGGAGGGGTGGTGTGGTGTGTGTTGAGGGGGGGGCGGGGAATTTTTGAGGGGGGGGAGGGGTTGTGTGGTGTGGTTTGTGGGGGGAGGGGGTGGGGTGGTGTGTGTTGAGGGGGGCGGGGGGGGGGTTTTTGGGGGGGGGGGGAGGGGTGGTGTGGTGTGGTGTGTGTTTAGGGGGGGGGGATTTTTGAGGGGGGGAGGGGTGGTGTGGTGTGTGTTGAGGGGGGGCGCGGGAATTTTTGAGGGGGGGGGAGGGGTTGTGTGGTGTGTGTTGTGGGGGGGGGGGGGTGGGGTGGTGTGTGTTGAGGGGGGCGGGGGGGGGGGGATTTTTTGGGGGGGGGGGGAGGGGTGGTGTGGTGTGGTGTGTGTTGAGGGGGGGGGGATTTTTGAGGGGGGGAGGGGTGGTGTGGTGTTTGTTGAGGGGGGGGGGGGGGTGGGGAGGTGTGTATTGAGGGGGGGGGCGCGAATTTTTGGGGGGGGGGGAGGGGTGGTTTGTGTTGGGGGCGGGGGGGGGGGGGGGGGGCAAATTTTGGAGGGGGGGGAGGGGGTGTGTGGTGTGGTGTGTGTTGAGGGGGGTGGCCGAATTTTTGGGGGGGGGGGGGGTGGTGTGTGTTGGGGGGGGGGGCGAATTTTTTGGGGGCGGGGGGGGGGAGGGGTGGGGTGG
Organism: Lygodium microphyllum; assembly: GCF_053477565.2. NCBI lineage: Eukaryota > Viridiplantae > Streptophyta > Polypodiopsida > Schizaeales > Lygodiaceae > Lygodium > Lygodium microphyllum. The sequence goes on along the minus strand of NW_028229613.1, from coordinate 216,156 downwards.
TGTGTGTTGAGGGGCGGGCGAAATTCGGAGGGGGGGAAGGGGAGGGGTGGTGTGGTGTGTGTTGAGGGGGGGGATTTTTGAGGGGGGGGGAGGGGTGGTGTGGTGTGGTGTGTGTTGAGGGGGGGGGGGGATTTTTGAGGGGGGGGAGGCGTCGTGTGGGGTGGTGTGGTGTGGTGTGTGTTGAGGGGGGGGGGGAATTTCTGGGGGGGGAAGGGGCGAAATTTGGACGGGGGGGGCGAATTTTTGGGGGGGGGGAGGGGTGGGGTGGTGTGTGTTGAGGGGAAGGCGAAATTTGGAGGGGGGAAGGGGAGGGTTGGTGTGGTGTGGTGTGGTGTGTGTTGAGGTGGGGGGGGATTTTTGAGGGGGGGGGGGGGGGTGAATTTTGGAGGGGGGGAGGGGGTGGTGTGGTGTGGTGTGTGTTTAGGGGGGGGGCCAATTTTTTGGGGGGGGGGCAAAATTTGGAGGGGGGGGGAGGTGTGGTGTGGTGTGGTGTGGTGTGGTGTGTGTTGGGGGGGGGGGGATTTTTGAGGGGGGGGAGGGGTGGTGTTTTGTGTGTTGAGGGGGGGGGGGGATTTTTGAGGGGGGGGGAGGGGTGGTGTGGTGTGTGTTGAGGGGGGGGGATGTGGTGGTGTGTGTTGGGGGGGGGGGGGGGAATTTTTGGGGGGGGGGGAGGGGAGGTGTGGGGTGGTGTGTGTTGAGGGGGGTGGGGGGTGAATTTTGGAGGGGGGGAGGGGTGGTGTGGTGTGGTGTGTGTTGAGGGGGGGGGCAAAATTTGGAGGGGGGGAGGGGTGGTGTGGTATGGTGTGTTTTGAGGGGGGGGGAGGGGTGGTGTTTTGTGTGTTGAGGGGGGGGGGGGAATTTTTGAGGGGGGGGGAGGGGTGGTGTGGTGTGTGTTGGGGGGGGGGGGGGTGGGGTGGTGTGTGTTGAGGGGGGGGGGGATTTTTGGGGGGGGGGAGGGGTGGTGTGGGTTGGTGTGTGTTGAGGGGGGTGGGGGGGGGGGGTGGTGTGGTGTGGTGTGTGTTGAGGGGGGGGGGGGGGGCGAATTTTTGGGGGGAGAAGGGGCGAAATTTGGAGGGGGGGGGGAGGGGTGGGGTGGTGTGTGTTGAGGGGGGGGTCAAATTTGGAGGGGGGGAAGGGGAGGGGTGGTGTGGTGTGGTGTGGTGTGGTGTGTGTTGAGGGGGGGGGAAGGGTGGGGAGGTGTGTATTGAGGGGGGGGGCGAATTTTTGGGGGGGGGGAGGGGTGGTGTGTGTTGGGGGCGGGGGGGGGAAGGGTGGGGAGGTGTGTATTGAGGGGGGGGTGGGCGAATTTTTGGGGGGGGGGGGAGGGGTGGTGTGGTGTGGTGTGGTGTGTGTTGAGGGGGGTGGCCGAATTTTTTGGGGGGGGGGGGGGGTGGGGTGGTGTGTGTTGGGGGGGGCGAATTTTTTGGGGGCGGGGGGGGGGGAGGGGTGGGGTGGTGTGTTTTGAGGGGGGGGCGAAATTTGGAGGGGGGGAAGGGGAGGGGTGGTGTGGTGTGTGTTGAGGGGGGGTGATTTTTGAGGGGAGGGGTGGTGTGGTGTGTGTTGACATGACGACGCGACGTGCTCCCCTCCCCTTAACACACCCACCCACCGACCATGACGCCCGCTCAAAAATTCTGCCCCCCTCCCCCCCCCCCCTCCCCCCCCCCCCCCCCCCCGCCCCCCCCCCCCCCCCCCACCCCCCCTCAAAAATTCGGCCCCCCCCCCCCCCTTCAAAATTCGGCCCCTCTCTACACACACCAACCCCCCCCCCCCTCCCCCCCCCCCCCCCCCCCCCCCCCCCCTCAAAAATTCGGCCCCCCCCCTCCCCCCCACCCCCCCTCAAAAATTCGCCCCCCCCCCCCCCACCTTCAAAATTCGGCCCCTCTCTACACACACCAACCCCCCCCCCCCTCAAAAATTCGGCCCCCCCCCTCCCCCCCCACCCCCCCTCAAAAATTCGGCCCCCCCCCCCCCCCCCCCCCCCCACCCCCCCTCAAAAATTCGGCCCCCCCCCCACCTTCAAAATTCGGCGCCCCCCCCCCCCCCCCCCCCCCCCTCCAAAATTCGGCCCCCCCTCCCCCCTCAACACGCCATGTCGCGAGGCGCCCTCCCCCCCCCCCCCCCCCCCCCAAGGAAAATTTCGGGCTTTGTAGGTATGCCTTGCCGTTGGAGCCGAAAACACCTATGAGGGTAGTACTCCTCCCTCACCCACATGATGGCGTCGTGGTATGCAAGTTGATAGCGTCCACCCTCTGTCTGTGATTTTCTCGTCCCTCTAGCCTTCTTGGCTTCTTGTAATTATTCTCGTGCCTTCGTTGCACTTCATAATATACAAATCGAGTTACCTCATTTCCGTGTCGTGTTACCTTGCCCGTTACGTGTTACCTGCGGTTTTCCGTGACGCGTTCCGTGTCGCGTTCCGTGTTACCTCCAAAAACGCTTCCGCATTGCTGTGGGGCTACCGAATAGAGGGTGATCCCTCATGAGGCAGGCTCCATAGGGTGGGTGTTGCCTACCCAAAGACGGCACCGAGAGGTCGTCGTCACACTTGGTATCAGAGCAAACTCCTCGGCTGGTGCGTAATGACCCCCGGGTGAGTGAGTCCTGGGCAAAGTAGGATGGGTAAAAAGAAGAAAGGTGCTGGAAAACTGAAAAATGAGCACAAAAGTGTGGATAGGCCTGAAAAAGAGGCCGAAAAACTGCAAAATGAGCAGTTTTATGCTGAAAAACACAAGATTTTGACTCACTGGTCCAAAAACGAGGCCGAAAAACGGCAAAATACAGATTTTTATGCGAAAAAAGTGGAAAACGAGCAGAAAGAAGTGGAAAAAACTGGATTTCAGGCCGAAAAACGGCGTTTTGAGCAGAAAGAAGCAGAAAAAACTGATTTTGAGGCCGAAAAACGGCAAATTGAAGATTTTTATGCCGAAAAATACAGAATTTTGGCCCAATGGTTTGATTTTGAAGATGACAGAAGAGCTCTCTGGGCTACCAAAGTGAAGTGGTTACAAGGTGGCTATCCGTTTTCTAAGCATGAAGAAGGAAACCTAGACACTCAGTTGAAGCTTGTTAAGCAACAGCAGATACACCTCAAAATCAAGCTTGAAGAAGTCAACGATAACATAATCGAGTGGTCTGAGGAACACAAGAAAAACCTGTCATTCGACCTCGTGTTGGTGGAGCGAAAATTGCAAATGTTCATGACAGAAGAATATGGTGAAATCATTGCACAGGGGGGTATGCCAGATGAGAAGCGAAAAATGGACACATCTCCAATATGCCAGGATACAGAAGATGCTGAAGGCTACTCCTCTGATAGTGAGTACGAGTCAGAAAGTCAGTCAGAAGAACAGTGTGCTGCTATGCATAATTCATATACAGATATGGAGTTAGAAAGTGCTATTGGTGCAGAACATATATTGAATGATCCAAATTGTGTGTCTGCAGCAAGAAGCACCATAGCCATGGCCGAACAAATGATATCACAGGGCCAACTAACTCCTGAACAACAGAGAAACCTACCTCAGATGGTAGAAACCTTAAAGCAGCAGCTGGCAGCGCACAGGCAACAACTTCAGGAGAATGTCCAATTACGGCTGGGTAGTATGCATTCAGTATATACAGATTCCGATGCTGAAGATGAGCAAAGGGTCAGTCAAGCAGAAGCAGACTATGAGCAGTATTATTGGAGAGCAGAAAGCTGGCGTGACGACTCAATTGATGATCAAAACACACAGGATAGCCATACTCCAGAAGGAAATGATCAGCAATATTATGAGCAACCATTGGGTTCAGTTGAATCAGTTGTGGGCAGTGAGTCATATATGCAAAATCAGTATGAAGAACTCGTAATGGAACGGGCGAGTATAAATGAAACCGTGGTCCAAAAGCCTCCAGTTTACATACAAGGGGCCAGTATGCCCAGTTACATGGTAGATGGAGTGCTAATCGAAGACTATTATGAATGGCAAGCGACCTCTGGGTCGGATTCAGAGACAGAAGATCAGCCTGAAGAACTCGTAGTGGAACGGGCGAGTATAAAAGAAACCGTGGTCCATCAACCTCCAGTATGCTTACCAGTGGCCTTTGGGCCTAGTTATTTATTTCATGACGTCTTGATAGAAGAATGTGCTGAAGAAAAGACGACCTCAGAGTCGCATCTATTATCAGATGGAGTGATCCTGGAACAATGCAATGTCTTGGATGAGGCAATTTTAGCCCATCCCCAAGCAGTTTCCCCCACCTATGGCATGGAGTCGAGTTTGTACTCGCATGATCCATTCAGATATGAAGACTCCTTGAGCCGGGAGGATAAACGAACGGCCAGAGCACAAGGTGCAGACTCCTTGAGCCGGGAGGATAAACGAACGGCCACATTCCACGCTGACATCCTTGAAGACTCCTTGAGCCGGGAGAATAAACGAACGGCCAGAAGACAAGAAGAAGCAGAAGAAGAAGAAGAAGAAGAAAAAGAAGAAAAAGACGAAGAAGAAGGAGAAGAGGAAGAAAACGAACAAGAAGAAGAAGAAGAAGCAGAGCAGAATGCAAATCTTACAGCAGATGAAGTCAAGCCTGAAGCAGATGAGGAAGATAATCGTCAGCAAGGGAGAGCGGTCTGTATATCCTCACAGGTGAAGGCAGAAACCGAGCTCCCAAGTTCAGATGATGAAATCCTACTGTGGAAGAAGACCGACATGGACCAGTTTATGCCGCGATGGGGTGAAGCCCTCCAGGGGAAAAGGGGCCATACGGAGCCGGATGCGAGTTCGCGGATTGGTGACCCTCCCTTTGGTAGCATCGGGCTGCTGGAGGTCATGATCGGGTTTGAAGAGTATCAGTTATATGCAGATGAGGGCAGAATTGCAGACTCCTTGACCCAGGAGGATAAAGAACGGGCCATAGAAGAGATTGAGGACACATTCCTGCACTCCTTGACCCAGGAGGATAAAGATACGGTCCTTCACCATGAGCTACAATTAAACGACTCCTTTGGCCGGGAGAATAAAGAAACGGCGACATCTTCTTGTGAAGACTCCTTTAGCCGGGAGAATAAAGAAACGGCCATCCTGGATGATGAAGACTCCTTTAGCCGGGAGGATAAACGAACGGCCACAGGTTATGTTGAAGACTCCTTATACCGGGAGGATAAACGAACGGTAATAGTTTGTGTGGAAGACTCCTTTTGCCGGGAGGATAAACGAACGGCCAAAGACTTTGTTGAAGACTCCTTGCGCCGGGAGGATAAAGAAATGGCTATGCTTATTGATTATCTTTTCGAAGGCTCCTTCTGCCAGGAGGATAAAGAAATGGCTATGCTTATTGAAGATCTGTTCATAGACTCCCTGTGCCAGGAGGATAAAGAAACGGACAACTTTCCTTCACATTATGTTGAAGACTCCTTGCCGCGGGAGAATAAAGAAAAGGGCACATTTTACCTTGAAGACTCCTTGCCGCGGGAGAATAAACGAACGGGCACATCTTACCTGGAAGACTCCTTGCCGCGGGAGAATAAACGAACGGGCACATCTTACCTTGAAGACTCCTTGCCGCGGGAGAATAAACGAACGGGCATATCTTACCTTGAAGACTCCTTGCCGCGGGAGAATAAACGAACGGGCACATCTTATCTGGAAGACTCCTTGCCGCGGGAGAATAAAGAAACGGGCACTTCTCAGGTTCAGCCTGAAAAGACACCAAGCTCCCTGAGCCAGGAGCCTAAACGAACGGCCATTTATCCAGTTACTATTTGGTACTTGAATCGAGTACATCTTCGAAGGATAAAGATCTCCCGTCGCCAGGAGTATAAAAGAATGGCTTATGTGCAAGCTGCGAGGAGAGCAGTCCAACACTCGCGGTGCCACGAGTATAAACGAACGGCTAGTTCCTCTTCACTGGGCGCTTTATGCGTCATTCTAAGGATTGGAAACTCGCGTCGCCACGAGTATAAACGAACGGCAAGTCCTATTGCAGTTGGCGCTGGAGGCGTCATCACAAGAACTGCAAACTCGCGTCGCCACGAGTATAAAAGAACGGCTGCTGCTCGGTTAATTGGCGATGTAGCTGCCAAGACGAGGGCTGAAGACTCGCGTCGCCACGAGTATAAACGAACGGCTATCCCCCCTTTATTGGGTGCTTTATGCACCAACAAAAATGCTACCTTCGCAAGACGGCGGCATACACGAAAATATTGGGCTTACCTGGCCCAATTATTTTTAAGGGGAGGTGCGTCATCAAAACGCACCTACTATCTGAACAAAGGATTGACAGATCAGGCCAATTGGGGCCTTCTTTTTCAGATGATCCAAGGATTGACAAATCAGGCCAATTGGGGCCATAATCAGAAAGTTTGGGCTTACCTGGCCCAAGTTCTTTTAAGGGGAGGTGCGCCATCACCGCGCACCTCGCGCAAACACATTCATACTGGATTGACAGATCTGGCCAATTGGGGCCATCAACCTCAGGGCGCCTCTTCATGGGCCCTTGCATTCATGGCGTGGCACACTCCCAGCTGAGTTACGCGCCTCGCCTCTTCAGTCCACTGACAGTTTCTGCACACTCATACTGTCAGGACCTTCAGTTATTTCAAGTGAACACAACTTGTTTTAACTTGGTTATTCTCCATTCTGTGATTGTAAATCTGGTCAGCAGATGGTTGAATTGATGTGTTTCCAATATTATTTTTCTCTTCCTAGTCAGCCAGGTTGGGATCATTCCACAAATGTAAATTGAGTCAGTGGATGATCATCTTTGAGTCAATAAGACCATGTCTCCACACCTGTAATTGAGTCAGTGGGCATGGCACCTAGTGGGAAGACACTGGTCGGCTTGATATTGAGTCGACAAAGACCCCCAAGTTTGTGGTCATAGGTTAGGTCTAGCGGGCAGACACTGGCTGTCTTGATAGTGAGACATGTTTAGACCCCCGAACTTTTGAGTCTCAACACACCGCTCTGCGTGCAAGTCCATTCATTTGCACATTGAACACGAGGGCGTCGTTCTTTTAAGGAGAGGTGTGTATGAGGGTAGTACTCCTCCCTCACCCACATGATGGCGTCGTGGTATGCAAGTTGATAGCGTCCACCCTCTGTCTGTGATTTTCTCGTCCCTCTAGCCTTCTTGGCTCCTTGTAATTATTCTCGTGCCTCCGTTGCACTTCATAATATACATATCGAGTTACCTCATTTCCGTGTCGTGTTACCTTGCCCGTTACGTGTTACCTGCGGTTTTCCGTGACGCGTTCCGTGTCGCGTTCCGTGTTACCTCCAAAAACGCTTCCGCATTGCTGTGGGGCTACCGAATAGAGGGTGATCCCTCATGAGGCAGGCTCCATAGGGTGGGTGTTGCCTACCCAAAGACGGCACCGAGAGGTCGTCGTCACAGGTGGGGTGGGGTGGTGTGTGTGTGTTGAGGGGGGGGGGGGGGAGGGGCGAATTTTGGAGGGGGGGGGGGGAGAGCGGTGGTGTGGTGTGGTGTGTGTGTGTTGAGGGGGGGGGCCGAATTTTTGAGGGGGGGGGGGAGGGGGGGGTGGTGTGTGTGTGTTGAGGGGGGGCGGGGGGGCCGAATTTTGGAGGGGGGGAGGGGTGGTGTGGTGTGGTGTGTGTTGGGGGGGGGAGGCGGAATTTTTGAGGGGGCGTCATGGTGGGTGGGTGTGTGTGTTAAGGGGAGGGGAGCACGTCGGGTCGTGTCATGTCATGGGGCGGACGGGGGGAGGGGGCGTCGCGACATGGTGTGGTGTGTGTTGGGGGGGGAGGGGGGGGATCGCGGTGGGTGTGGTGTGTGTTGGGGGGGGGAGGGGGGCGTCGCAACATGGTGTGGTGTGTGTTGGGGTGGGGTGGGGATGTCATGGGGAGGGGGGTTGTCATGTTATGTTGGGGAGGGGCCGCGTCGCGTCATGTCGTGGCATGGTGGGGGGGAGGGGGCGTCGCGACACCCCGCGTCACCCCCACGACACGGCGCACCCCCCCACGACGCGGCACCTCCCCCCCCCACCCCACCTCGAAAAACCCCGCTCCATCCACACCACCCCACCACTCCTCCAAAAACCCCGCTCGACCCACCGTGCCCCGTCCTCACCCCCCCACGACACGGCGCACCCCCCACCCCACCGCACCCCCCCACGACGCCCCCCCGCACCCCACCTCGAAAAACTCCGCTCCCTCCACAGCACCCCACCACGCCTCCGAAAACCCCGCTCGACCCACCCCACCCCGCGTCACCCCCCACGACACGGCGCACCCCCCACTCCACCGCACCCCCCCACGACGCCCCCCCGCACCCCACCTCGAAAAACCCCGCTCCCTCCACGCCACCCCACCACGCCTCCGACCCACCCCACCCCGCGTCACCCCCCACGACACGGCGCACCCCCCACCCCACCGCACCCCCCCACGATGCCCCCCGCACCCCACCTCGAAAAACCCCGCTCCCTCCACGCCACCCCACCACGCCTCCGACCCACCCCACCCCGCGTCACCCCCCACGACACGGCGCACCCCCCACCCCACCGCACCCCCCCACGACGCCCCCCCGCACCCCACCTCGAAAAACCCCGCTCCCTCCACGCCACCCCACCACGCCTCCGAAAACCCCGCTCGACCCACCCCACCCCGCGTCACCCCCCCACGAGACGGCACACCCCCCGCACCCCCCCACGACGCCCCCCCGCCCCCCACCTCGAAAAACCCCGCTCCCTCCACGCCACCCCACCACGCCTCCGAAAACCCTGCTCGACCCACCCCACCCCGCGTCACCCCCCCACGACACGGCACACCCCCCGCACCCCCCCACGACGCCCCCCGCACCCCACCTCGAAAAACCCCGCTCCCTCCACGCCACCCCACCACACCTCTGAAAACCCCGCTCGACCCGCCCCACCCCGCGTCACCCCCCACGACACGGCACACCCCCCGCACCCCACCACAACGCCCCCCCGCACCCCACCTCGAAAAACCCCGCTCCCTCCACGCCACCCCACCACGCCTCCGAAAACCCCGCTCGACCCGCCCCACCCCGCGTCACCCCCCCACGACACGGCACACCCCCCGCACCCCCCCACGACGCCCCCCCGCACCCCACCTCGAAAAACCCCGCTCCCTCCACGCCACCCCACCACGCCTCCGAAAACCCCGCTCGACCCGCCCCACCCCGCGTCACCCCCCACGACACGGCACACCCCCCGCACCCCGCCACGACGCCCGCCCGCACCCCACCTCGAAAAACCCCGCTCCCTCCACGCCACCCCACCACGCCTCCGAAAACCCCGCTCGACCCGCCCCACCCCGCGTCACCCCCCACGACACGGCACACCCCCCGCACCCCGCCACGACGCCCCCCCGCACCCCACCTCGAAAAACCCCGCTCCCTCCACGCCACCCCACCACGCCTCCGAAAACCCCGCTCGACCCACGCCACCCCGCGTCACCCCCCACGACACGGCACACCCCCCGCACCCCGCCACGACGCGGCGCATCCCCCCCGCCCCCCTCCACCCCACCTCGAAAAACCCCGCTCGACCCACCCCACCGCACCCCCCCACGACGGCCCCCCGCACCCCACCTCGAAAAACCCCTCTCCCGCCACACCACCCCACCACGCCTCCAAAAACCCCGCTCGACCCACCCCACCCCGCGTCACCCCCCACGACACGGCACACACACCCACCCCACCTCGAAAAACCCCGCTCCCTCCACGCCACCCCACCACGCCTCCGAAAACCCCGCTCGACCCACCCAACCCCGCGCCACCCCCCCCCACGACACGGCACACCCCCCGCACCCCCCCACGACGCCCTCCCGCAGCCCACCTCGAAAAACCCCGCTCCCTCCACGCCACCCCACCACGCCTCCGAAAACCCCGCTCGACCCACCCAACCCCGCGCCACCCCCCCCCACGACACGGCACACCCCCCGCACCCCCCCACGACGCCCCCCCGCACCCCACCTCGAAAAACCCCGCTCCCTCCACGCCACCCCACCACGCCTCCGAAAACCCCGCTCGACCCGCCCCACCCCGCGTCACCCCCCACGACACGGCACACCCCCCGCACCCCGCCACGACGCCCCCCCGCACCCCACCTCGAAAAACCCCGCTCCCTCCACGCCACCCCACCACGCCTCCGAAAACCCCGCTCGACCCACGCCACCCCGCGTCACCCCCCACGACACGGCACACCCCCCGCACCCCGCCACGACGCGGCGCATCCCCCCCGCCCCCCTCCACCCCACCTCGAAAAACCCCGCTCGACCCACCCCACCGCACCCCCCCACGACGGCCCCCCGCACCCCACCTCGAAAAACCCCTCTCCCGCCACACCACCCCACCACGCCTCCAAAAACCCCGCTCGACCCACCCCACCCCGCGTCACCCCCCACGACACGGCACACACACCCACCCCACCTCGAAAAACCCCGCTCCCTCCACGCCACCCCACCACGCCTCCGAAAACCCCGCTCGACCCACCCAACCCCGCGCCACCCCCCCCCCCACGACACGGCACACCCCCCGCACCCCCCCACGACGCCCTCCCGCAGCCCACCTCGAAAAACCCCGCTCCCTCCACGCCACCCCACCACGCCTCCGAAAACCCCGCTCGACCCACCCAACCCCGCGCCACCCCCCCCCACGACACGGCACACCCCCCGCACCCCCCCACGACGCCCCCCCGCACCCCACCTCGAAAAACCCCGCTCCCTCCACGCCACCCCACCACGCCTCCGAAAACCCCGCTCGACCCACCCCACCCCGCGTCACCCCCCCACCCCAGCGCACCCCCCACGACGCCCCCCCGCACCCCACCTCGAAAAAGCCCGCTGCATCCACCCCGCGTCACCCCGCGCGACACGGTTCACCCCACCGCACCCCCCCCTCGACGCGGCGCATCCCCCCGGCACGCCACCTCGAAAAACCCCGCTCCATCGACACGACCCCACGACGCCTCCGAAAACCCCGCTCGACCCACCCCACCCTGCGTCCCCCCACGACACGGCACACCCCCCCGCCCCACCGCACCCCCCCTCCAAAAACCCCGCTCGACCCACCCCACCCCGCGTCACCCCCCCACGACACGGCACACCTCTCCACCCCACGACGCGGCGCATCCCCCGCGCACCCCACCTCCAAAAACCCCGCTCGACCCACGGCACGTCACCTCACCCCCC
>NW_028229613.1:167500-195000 GCF_053477565.2 Lygodium microphyllum | reverse complement strand
CGGCTCGAGCGTGAAGCCATCCAACCACCACGATGTCACCCAACAGGTTGCATCCCTTTGGTCCTGAGACCAGAATGGGCTTGAATGTGCTAGTAGACTTCAAGGTCAGAGTGGGTTTTCTGAGAGACACTCTCCTCCGAAACGCAGGGACCCCAGCCTCATGCATCTCCGCGACTTGAGTCCCCCTCGAGAGCCTCCATTCGTCACTATCTGTCCACGCGAGGGGCACCCCAGTACCCCTATCTTTCTTGCTGTATGAGGGCTTGTCTCCCTCTGAATCAGCCTCTGTAGTTCCGTCTTCTTGCTCCTTGGTTTTGTAAGAAAGCGTTTGTAATTCTTGACTAGCATACACATGATTCCCCTTCCCCGCTACCTCAACTTTTTGTGGTCTTTTGGTTTCCTCTATCATCTTCACCCCCTCCGCCCTGGACCTTTTCGCACCACTGCATTCGACTCGCTCTTCAACACACGTCTTTGCCTTTACCCCTTTCTCCACATAGCTCTTCCCATCATCACCTGCCCCTTTGATCTCACTGTCTATCTCATCCACCCACTTATCACAATACGCGGCCCTTTGTTTATACTCGCGGCTCACGAGTTCTTCGGCACCTCCTGCCTCCCTGGCCTCCACTTGTTCCTCAACCCATCCGGCACGTTCGTTTAGACTCGCGGCTCCACGAGTTTGATCTACCTCTTCCATTCTACCTTCGGCCGTTTCTTTAGACTCGCGGCTCACGAGTTCTTCAGCATCTCCTGTCTCCCTGGCCTCCACCTGTTCCTCAACCCATCCGGCACGTTCGTTTAGACTCGCGGCTCCACGAGTTTGATCTACCTCTTCCACTCTGCCTTCGGCCGTTTCTTTAGACTCGCGGCTCACGAGTTCTTCCCTCAACTCTGTTTCTCCATACACGGCCGTTCGTTTAGACTCGCGGCTCACGAGTTCTCCCTTCACCTCCATCTCACACACGGCCGTTTCTTTATCCTCGCGGCTCACGAGTATTATGCCTTCTCCTTCAACCTTTTTCTCACGCCCGGCCGTTATTTTATCCTCGCGGCTCACGAGTATTGTGCCTTTCCCTTCAACTTTCTCCTCATACCCGGCCGTTACTTTATCCTCGCGGCTCACGAGTATTGTGCCTTTCTCTTCAACCTCTCCTTCAGACACGGCCGTTTGTTTAGACTCGCGGCTCACGAGTTCTTCCCTCGCCTCCACTTCTTCTAACTCCCGGGCTCCCAGCCCATCCTGTCCTGGCTTGTTTATACTCCCCCTAGGTCCAGGAGTCTCTGAATCGTTTGTCCCGATTTCTTTATACTCCCTCCAGGTGCAGGAGTCTTCAACGCTACATTCACCCACCTCCTCAATCTTTCCCTCATCTGAGTCGTACTCTTCAAATTCATAGAGAACTTCGAGTTGATCATTGTCCCTTTTGCCCTCATGCTTCGTTTTACACTCCTCTAGGATTACTCCATCTGGTAGAAGGTTTGATTCATCAGCCATCTGCTCTTCCACGCAATCTTCGATGAGAACTCCATCAAATATGATACCTGGCCCGCCGGCCTCTCTTTGTTCCCCTGGATACTCTCTGGTCACAACTTTATTTATACTCTCCAGCTCCGTAACAAGTTCTTCAGGTTGCTCCTCAACAATCGGCCTATCGGCCCACCATTGATCTACTTGAAGTGTTTCGTGATCATTATCAAAAGAATGTGGCCCGTAGGCCTCCTCCCTTTCCCCTTGACACCATTCACTCTCTTGTTCTTCGTGCCTGAATCTTCGCGCTTGTGCATCATAATCTAGGTCCCATTCTTGATTCCTTTCTGCCCACCTTTCCTCTTCTAACGTTTCTTCTTGATCTGCAAAGTAAGCTTCTTCAGGCTCGTCGTAATATTCGTGGTAGGGCTCATTTGCCCCCCACTCCTCTTCTCTCCATTGCCTTGCCTCACACGTTACATCCTCCTCCAGTGCATCTTCAAATTGACTAGAACTACTTTCCATTTGAGCCCTCTCCATTCGATGTGCCTCTTGCATCATTTGTTGCCGTATCCGTCTTTCGGCCTCCCAATCTATCTGTTCATCTAGGTAAGTCTCATCTGCACACATTTTTGGTTCATCGATTATTGATTCGCCATCTGATTCACTTAAAGCCTCGGGTAGCTTGGTCACTGCTCCACATTCTCCTTTTCGCTCTGCCAACCCTTTTCTCAATAAGTTCATTACCTGTAGAAAGTTTATACGTTCAGCATGACTCAATTGCCCCTCTGAGATCAACTTTTCCCCCATCGCCAACTGGGCCTCTACTGCAGCACACATGTTTTCTTCTTTCTCTACTTCGCTTTCACTGCTCTCACTATCAGACTCACTTTTAGTTTCTCTTTCTTGTATTTTTGTGGTTGGTTTCTTTTGATTTTCTTGAGGTTCCATGTTTTTTCCCTTCTCATCCGGCATACCCCCTTGTGCCACAACCTCCCCATACTCTTCACTGATTTCCAATCTCAATTGTCTTTCTATATGTAATAGGTCAAGGTTTAGACGTTTTCTATGCTCTTCATGCCACTCCTCTAGTTTGTTATTCAGTACCTGTAATTCTTCTTTTAGCCCAACTTGTTTGGTTTTTACTCCATTCAATCTTCTTTCCAAATCCTGCTCCTCCCGCTTCGAAAAACCATATCCACTCTTTAGCCATTTCACCTTCGTTGCCCACAAGATCCTGCGTTCATCCTCACAATCATACCATCTTGCCAAAACCATGTGTTTCGAATCATACAAATTCTCAATTCTAACCTTTTCGGCTTCGATTCGTGCTTTTTCCATCTCGTTTTGGTCACTTTTCACTCTTTTCCCACTTTTCTTGTGTTTTCCCATTTTTTGAAATTTTTATGAATTTTTGAATTTTTTTGAATTTTTTATGATTTTTTCGGAATTTTTCTGAAAATTTTTGAATTTTTGCCTATTTTTGTGTATTTTTGCCCCTCCCCGCCTCCAGACGTCTCCGATGCGTCACGGGGTCCCGCTCTGATACCAAGTGTAACAAAACTCCAAAATTCCCCAAAACATGCCTTGGCTCCAAAACACACCTCAACTCGGCATATCACGTCCCTTGGGACTCATCACGGCACCATAACATGACATATCGCGTCATAACACGGTTTTCCCACTCAACATGGCACCACGGCACGGCATAGCCAAACACGCCACGGAGGGCGACACGGAAGGTAACACGCCACGGCCCAGCGCCGACGCGACTCAACAGTCCACCTTGTTATCTCCCCCCATCGGGCAGGGAATTCCTCATGGCACTAGATATTTCTTGGTGCTTACGCAAGGACGCACCTCCGAAACCCTTTGAGGTAGCACAACACCCCACTCACCTCTCGCCCCATAAAAAAGACTACCCTTACCCCCTCACTCTCACTGTTTGCACTCACCATCCCCACTCACCTAGTCCTGGGGGAAGCCCCGAGCCACTTAACCATGCCCAAGCGACACGCACTACGGCCCCATGCCGCGACGCGCCCAAGGAGAGCCAAGCCTCGAGTAGGGTACCTCCCCTATAGGTGTTGTGACAAACTCCAAAAATCACCCAAACATGCCCCGGCCCCATATCACACCTCAACTCGACATGATACGCCCCTTGGGACTCAACACGATACCATAACACGACCTATCGCGGCATAACACGGTTTTCCAACTCAACATAGCACCACGGCACGGCATAGCTCAACACGCCACGGAGGGCGACACGGAAGGTAACACGACGCGGCACCGCGACACGGCCCAGCGCCGACGCGACTCAACAGTCCACCTTGTTATCTCCCCCCGTCGGGCAGGGAATTCCTCATGGCACTTGATATTTCTTGGTGCTTACGCAAGGACGCACCCCTGAAACCCTTCATGGTAGCACAAAGCCCCACTCACCTCTCGCCCCATAAAAAGACTACCCTTTCCCCCTCACTCTCACTGTTTGCACTCACCATCCCCACTCACCTATTCCTGGGGGAAGCCCCGAGCCACTTAACCATGCCCAAGCGACACGCACTACGGCCCCATGCCGCGACGCGCCCAAGGAGAGCCAAGCCTCGAGTAGGGTACCTCCCCTATAGGTGTTGTAACAAAACTCCAAAATTCCCCAAAACATGCCTCGGCCCCAAAACACACCTCAACTTGGCATATCACGTCCCTTGGGACTCAACACGGCACCATAACATGATATATCGCAGCCTAACACGGTTTTCCCACTCAACATGGCACCACGGCACGGCATAGCCTAACACGCCACGGAGGGCGACACGGAAGGTAACACGCCACGGAAGGTAACACGACACGGCACCGCGACACGGCCCAGCGCCGACGCGACTCAACAGTCCACCTTGTTATCTCCCCCCATCGGGCAGGGAATTCCTCATGGCACTTGATATTTCTTGGTGCTTACGCAAGGACGCACCCCTGAAACCCTTCATGGTAGCACAAAGCCCCACTCACCTCTCACCCCATAAAAAGACTACCCTTTCCCCCTCACTCTCACTGTTTGCACTCACCATCCCCACTCACCTATTCCTGGGGGAAGCCCCGAGCCACTTAACCATGCCCAAGCGACACGCACTACGGCCCCATGCCGCGACGCGCCCAAGGAGAGCCAAGCCTCGAGTAGGGTACCTCCCCTATACACACCCCCCCTACAAAAAACTCGAAGCCCACTTCGAGTTGAGTAGGTATTAACAATTTGTTATTTACAAAAGTAATCCCAACACTCATACCTAACTTCAAAAAAGTGAAGGTAACTATACGAATGCCCCTACATAGTTATGCGCTCAAATATACTTACAAGTTTGTCTTGTGACGCCTTCACTTTGTTAGATCTTCCCCAATGCTAAGATGTTGTGTCGGCGTCGTAAGCTCCTTTGTTCGTTGTGCTCCCTGTACTTGGATCTTTCGTTGCTGCTCCACTTGAGGACGTCGTGGTGACGTGCTTGAAGGCCACGTACCTTTTTGCCCTCCTTGTTCTGTCCATCGCGCTTGCATGAAGAAGTCCTTTGCTCCTCGCCTTGATTCTCGTTGGACTGCGCGATTCTATGCGATTCGTAGCAGGATAACTTTTCACTACAGTCGCGTAGCGTTTAGCTCGAACGAAGTGATCCCACTGCGCAGCGCCACCCCTCGCTTTTCGCTTTCTCTTTCGAGTGCCCCATCTAGCACGGATCTTCGGGAATGCCTTTGTATAGCACGAACCTTCAGTCTTTGGGGTCGAGTGTCGGCGCGCCCTCCTAGTGCGATCAATTGCTCCCGCATGTTTTACCCTTCTCCTTTTTGCATAACTCTGCATACCAGTAGCGTGGAGAGGTAGCAAGCCCTGTTTAGCCAGATCCGACTTGATTGCCCGTTGGTGCTGAAAACGTGTGTGTCGGCCCTCTCTGACCTGATTCACTTCGGTGATGCGCACATGCATGCCGTGGCCATTGCTAATAGGTAGCGAAACTGCGCCTGCTTGCATTAAAAAGCCCTGATTGACCAGATTGAGTTGAATCACCTGCGTACAAGCTAGAGAGACTTGATGAGACCCATCAAACCGCCTAGCTTGAAGCGCGAGGGCCAGCTCCCTCGCTGTGTCCACCTCGACATGGCCCTGTACGGCCTGATTTTGCAAGTGGGACCAGAAAAGCTTGTACAAGTTGATATGCGATATTTTCGCATGTCGCCTTGCCCTGATAGCCAAATCCATTTCTTTGGCTGTGAGTAATGGCCTCCTGATGCCGGGACTAACCTTAGTGACCCAGGTTGAAACCAAGCCTTCACACCTGATTTCTGCACTTATGTTGGGCTCCTCACTGAGCCGGATCTGTCCTTGCAAACCTGGAGGGTGAAGCCTCCGCGCAACCTGCTCGGCTTGATCGTGAAGCCATCCAACCACCACGATGTTACCCAACACGTTGCACCCCCTTGGTCGCGAGACCGGAATGGGCTTGAATGTGTTTGTAGACTTCAAGATCAGAGTGGGTTTCCTGAAAGACACTCTCATCCGAAGCGCAGGGTCCCCAGCCTCATGCACCTCAGCGACTTGAGTCCCCCTCAAGAGCATCCATTCATCACTATCTGTCCCTGTGAGGGGCGCCCCAGCACCCCTATCTTCCTTGCTGTATGAGGGCTTGTCTCCCTCTGATTCAGCCGATGTAGTCCCGTCTTCTTGCTCCAAAGTTTTGTGTGAAAGTGTTTGCAGTTCTTGATTAGCATGTATATGATTCCCCTTTCTCGCTGCCTCAATCTTTTGTGGTCTTTTGGTTTCCTCTGTCATCACCACCCCCCTCGTCCTGGGCCTTTTCACCACATCGTGTTCATCTTGCTCTTTCGCACACGTCTCTGTCTTTTCCCTTTCTTCCTCACAGCCCTTCCCATCGTCACCTGCTCCTCTGGTTTCACTGTCCATCTCATCCACCCACTTGTCACAATACACGGCCATTTGTTTATACTCGCGGCTCACGAGTTCTTCAGCATCTCCCGTCTCCCTGGCCTCCACCTGTTCCTCAACCCATCCGGCACGTTCGTTTAGACTCGCGGCTCCACGAGTTTGATCTACCTCTTCCACTCTGCCTTCGGCCGTTTCTTTAGACTCGCGGCTCACGAGTTCTTCCCTCAACTCTGCTTCTCCATACACGGCCGTTTGTTTAGACTCGCGGCTCACGAGTTCTCCCTTCACCTCCATCTCACACACGGCCGTTTCTTTATCCTCGCGGCTCACGAGTATTATGCCTTCCCCCTCGTCCTCTTCCCTACACACGGCCGTTTGTTTATCCTCGCGGCTCACGAGTATTCTGCCTTCTCCTTCGCTCTCCACTCCGCACACGGCCGTTTCTTTATCCTCGCGGCTCACGAGTACCATGCCTTCTCCATTTCCTTCTCCACGCACGGCCGTTTCTTTATCCTCGCGGCTCACAAGTATTGTGCCGGCCATTAGTTTATCCTCGCGGCTCACGAGTACTATGCCTTCTCCCTTCTCCACTCCGCACACGGCCGTTTCTTTATCCTCGCGGCTCACGAGTACCATGCCTTCTCCATTTCCTTCTCCGCATCCAGCCGTTTCTTTATCCTCGTGGCTCACGAGTTCTTCTTTAGTCTCTATTTCGCATACGGCCGTTTGTTTAGACTCGCGGCTCACGAGTTCTTCCCCTGCCTCCACTTCTTCTAACTCCCGAGCTCCCAGCCCCTCCTGTCCTGGATTGTTTATACTCCCCCTAGGTTCAGGAGTCTCTGAATCGTCTGTCCTGATTTCTTTATACTCCCTCCAGGTGCAGGAGTCTTCAGCGCTACAAACACCCACTTCCTCAATCTTACCATCGTCATACTCGTACCTTGCACATTCATTGAGGACTTCAAGTTGATCACTGTCTTTCTTGCCCCCATACTCCATTTTGCACTCCTCTAGGATCACTCCATCTGGTAGAAGATTTGATTCATCAACCATCTGCTCTTCTGCGCATTCTTCAATGAGAACTCCATCAACCATGATACCTGGCCCGCAGGCCTCTCTTTGTCCCCGTGGATACTCTCTGGTAACAACTTTATTTGCACTCTTCGACTCCGTCGTGAGCTCTTCAGGTTGCTCCTCATCACATGGCCTATCAGCCCACCATTGTTCTGCTTGGAGTACTTCGTGGTCATTATCAACAGAATGTGGCCCGTAGGCCTCCTCTCTTTCCCCTTGCCACCACTCACTGTCTTGTTCTTCATGCTCGAATCTTCGTGATTGCGCATAATAGTCTAGGTCCCATTCTAGATTCCTTTCTGCCCACCTGTCCCCCTCGAACATTTCTTCTTGATCTCCAAAGTAAGCTTCTTCAGGCTGGTCATAATATTCGTGGTAGGGCTCATTTGCCCCCCACTCCTCTTCTCTCCACTGCCTAGCCTCGCACGGTACATCCTCTTCTAGAGCGTCTTCAAATTGGCCAAAACTATTTTCCATTTGAGCCCTTTCCGATCGATGTGCATCTTGCATCATTTGTTGCCGTATTCGTCTTTCAACCTCCCAATCTATCTGCTCGTCTAGATAAGTCTCATCTGTATATGCCTTTGATTCATCAATCATTGATTCGTCATCTGATTCACTTAAGACATCTGGTAGTTCGGTTGTTGCTCCATATCCTCCTTTTCGCTCCGCCAACCCTTTTTTCAGTAAGTTCATTACCTGTAGTAAGTTTATACGTTCAGCATGACTCAATTGCCCTTCTGATATCAACCTCTCCCCCACTGCTAACTGGGCCTCCACTGCAGCATTCATGTTCTCTCCTTTCTCTACTTTGCCTTTACTGCTCTCACTATCCGACCCACTTTCCGTCTCCATTTCTTGCATTTCTGTGCTTGGGTTCTTTTGATTTACCTGGGGTTTCATACTTTTTCCCTTTTCATCAGGCATACCCCCTTGTGCCACAACCTCTCCATACTCTTCACTGATTTCCAATCTCAATTGTTTTTCTATATGTAACAGATCCAAGTTCAGACATTTTCTGTGCTCTTCATACCATTCTTCTAGTTTGTCATTTAGCACCTGCAATTCTTCTTTTAACCCAACTTGTTTAGCCTTTACTCCATTCAATCTCCTTTCCAAATCCTGCTCCTCCCCCTTCGAAAATCCATATCCACTCTTCAGCCATTTCACCTTTGTTGCCCACAAAATCCTGCGTTCATCCTCACAATCATACCACCTTGCCAAAACCTTGTGTTTCGAATCATACAAACCCTCAATTCTATGCTTTTCAGCTTCGATTCGTGCTTTTTCCAACTCGTTTTGGTCACTTTTCACTCTTTTTCCACTTTTCTTGTGTTTTCCCATTTTTTGAAATTTTTATGAATTTTTGAATTTTTTTGAATTTTTTATGATTTTTTCTGAAAAATTTTGAATTTTTGACTATTTTTTCCTATTTTTGCCTCTCCCCGCCTCCAGACGTCTCCGAAGCGTCACGGGGTCCCGCTCTGATACCAAGTGTAACAAAACTCCAAAATTCCCCAAAACATGCCTCGGCCCCAAAACACACCTCAACTTGGCATATCACGTCCCTTGGGACTCAACACGGCACCATAACATGATATATCGCAGCCTAACACGGTTTTCCCACTCAACATGGCACCACGGCACGGCATAGCCTAACACGCCACGGAGGGCGACACGGAAGGTAACACGCCACGGAAGGTAACACGACACGGCACCGCGACACGGCCCAGCGCCGACGCGACTCAACAGTCCACCTTGTTATCTCCCCCCATCGGGCAGGGAATTCCTCATGGCACTTGATATTTCTTGGTGCTTACGCAAGGACGCACCCCTGAAACCCTTCATGGTAGCACAAAGCCCCACTCACCTCTCACCCCATAAAAAGACTACCCTTTCCCCCTCACTCTCACTGTTTGCACTCACCATCCCCACTCACCTATTCCTGGGGGAAGCCCCGAGCCACTTAACCATGCCCAAGCGACACGCACTACGGCCCCATGCCGCGACGCGCCCAAGGAGAGCCAAGCCTCGAGTAGGGTACCTCCCCTATAGGTGTTGTGATGATCCGACTCTCAGAGACCCGCTCGGGACCCCCTGGGGACCCCGTCTAGGCCCCGGGGCAGCACTAGACCCGTTCCACAAGTTTGCCATTTTGACCCCTCAGCACGTCACGGGGCACCCCGACGCGTCACGGAACGCGATACGGCACATAACACGGCACGAGATATACCCAAGGGCCCATCTTGAGGGCTTTACGTCATATTCATAGGTAGAAAGTATTTACATGATTCACCGGGGGCTCAGCAAGGGACTATGTCACGGTGGGTGGGTGGAGCTATCAACGCGCATCAAACACGACGCCCAAACCGTGGGTGAGGGAGCTACAAGGAGTACTCCCTCATACACACCTCCCCTTGAAAAAACTCGATGACCACATCGAGTGAGGGAGGCACAACTTACTGGCCTTTTGAAAATGGTGATTAGACTTAGACTCATATCTATCGTCGGGGGTCTTAACACGCCTCACTATCAAGGCGGTCAGTGTCTACCCGCTAGGTGCCATGCTCACTGACTCTATTTACAACTGTGAAACATGGACTTTTCATACTTGTTGCATTCCACCCACTGACTCAATTTACAACTGTGGAGTAGAATGGGACTTGTGCAAAATGGTGAAAGAGACTTTATTGGGCACATCAACCCATCCACCTGCTGACCAAATTTACAAGCACAGAATGGAGGGTAACCCAGTCGAAGACACGTTGTGCTCCATGCTCCAACTTGGGTCAAGCAGCTTGAGTGCGCCGAACTGCCTGTGGACTACGGGCTCAACACACAGCTTTCACTCTGAATGCCAAGTCCGAAAAGCAAGGGTCCAGGCAACGACACCTTGCAGTAGAGAGCCCTCCTTGGCCACATCTTGAAATTCAGCGCCGATGAAGAGAGTGTAAGAGGTGCGTTTTGCCTTGAACGCACCTCCCCTTGAAAAGAGCTGGACCTTCATCGTCCGAATCTTCGATGCCGCACACTCTCTAGCTTGTCTTGGAATCTGTCTTGAAGCTCTTTCTAAAGAAGACCACCCGACCTGTTGGGATGCAACATGCCGTTTGGCCCTCCGCGCGAGATCCATCTCTCCCGCGTCTAGAATTCTTCCCCGCATTGTGGCCCATCCCTTGGAATAATCTTGAGGCTTGAAGTAGATTCGGGGAAGTCTTCTTTTGGACTGCATTGCGAGGGGAGCGCACAGGTTGTCTGGAATCGTCCCCCACATTGCAGCATACACCTTAAAATTGGTTTCTTTAAGCTCGAAGTAGATCTGGGGAAGTCCTCCGTTGGACTGAGGTGCACGAGGAGCACGTGTGGCAGGAGCGAGCCGCGCGACATGCCTGGAAGCTGCATGCCGGTTAGCCTGCCGCGTGAGAACCAAGTCTCCCGCATCAACTGCCCCCGCCTTCGTTGACGCGCGCCCCGGTAGAAGGATGAGACGAGAGCATTGACCCTGGTTGGACTGGATAGGTGGAGCACCTGGCCAGCTCGTGACGACTTGATGGGTCGCATCAAACCGCCGCGCCTGGAGAGTGAGGGCCATTTCCCTCGCCGCAATTACCTTCGGGCCTCTGTTGCCCAGATCCGTCTGTTTCATGTGCAAGAAAAGAAAGCAGGCTCTAGATCCATCCGTACATGCCACGCCTCCTTGAGCTTTCAGGCCCCTGCTGGCCACATTGAGTGCGATGAAGTACATGACAGCTTGCAGCCTATTCATGGCGTGCAGGAGGGCTATGTCCCCCGCCGTAGTCGCATTGAACTGGCCCTGCATGGCCTGATTAGACAAGGAGATTTCCATTTCCTCAAGCAACTTTCGGTGAGGGGGCACCACACCTCGCTTTGCTTTAGAAAAGGGCCTGTGCATGCCCGGATCTGTCTTGTCAGCGCGAACGAGAGCAAAGCCTTCACGCCTCGCCCTCTCCTTCGTTTCTTGCTCCCTGGTGAGCCGGATCTGCATGGAACTCATTGGAGTGTGAAGCCTCCACGCTTCCCCCTTGGTTCCATCTCGCGGTCTTTCGGCCACTTTGACTTCACCAAGACGGTCGCATCCCTTTGGCCCAGAGACCTGAATGGACTTGATTGCGCACGTGGGTTTCCTTGACTCATGCGCCTCCCTGAAACTCACCTTCATGTTGAGCGCGGGTTCGATGTCGTTCCCTGACTCAACCACTTGGGTTCGCCTCCTGAAAGCCCACTCGACAAGGTTGGACCGCACTCGGAGTTCCCCAGCACTCCCAATCTCGATGCCGCGTGAGGGTCTGTTACCCTCGGAATCGGCCTTTGCTCCCCGCTTGCTGGATGAGGGCTTTGCACCCTCGGAATCAGCCATTGGCGCACAAGTTAACTTAGGGGGCATTGGATTTGACACAAGGGTCTCCTCCTTTGCCCCATCAACGGACGAGTAGTTCACAGGTTTCCAAATTTTCCTTCTTTTCCTCTCCTTCACTCCAATTCCTTCCACTCCAACACGCTTCCTCTCCTTGTCCACACTACTCCTCTCTTCTCCACCTCTCCTTTTCCTCTCCTTCTTCACCCAACGTGCAGCCATTCGTTTACCCTCCCGGCGCAAGGAGCCTTCCTCAACACACAAGGCCGTTCTTTTACCCTCGCGGCTAACGAGCTCCTCCTCATCCTCCTCAACACACCCGGCCATTCGTTTACCCTCGCGGCTCACGAGCTCCTCATCAGACACCTCAACATACCTGGCCATTCTTTTATACTCGCGGCTAACGAGTTCTTCACAAGGGTTGCCCGTTCGTTTATTCTCCCGGCGCAAGGAGTCTTCCCCATCCACAAGCTTCCACTTTTCATCCACCATCGGACCGACACCAGGCACCAGTTCATTTATACTCGCTGGGCTAGACGAGTCTTCCTTCATCTCAACACTCCTCTTCACATCCATGTCACTCTTCATCTCCGCATCCACAGCAAGCCAAGATGTTGGCACCAGTTCATTTATACTCGCTGGGCTAGACGAGTCTTCCTTCTTCTCACCATTGGTTTTCTCTTTAGCACCTTTCCTCATCTTCGTATCCTCTTCCAACAAAACACAAGGTACCAGTTCTTTTATACTCGCTGGCCCCGACGAGTCTTCCTTACTCTTCCCTACTCCTATGCACACTTCCGCATCCTCTTTATCTATTTTATCACTATACTTTACCTCACTATCAATGCTTAACAGGGTACAAGGCACCAGTTCATTTATACTCGCTGGGCTAGACGAGTCTTCCTTCTCCTCCTCTTCTCCCACACTACTCAAAAACAGTGAAATACAAGGCTCCAGTTCGTTTATACTCGCTGGGCCGGACGAGTCTCCCTTCTTCTCCCCTACTCCGACACATCTCAAAACACCATCTCCTTCTTTCTCCTCATCTGCACACGCTAACTTACATGGCACCAGTTCTTTTATACTCGCTGGGCTCGACGAGTCTTCCTTCTTCTCTCCTACCTCTACACACTTCAAAACTTCCTTACCTCCTAACTCAACACACCTCAATTCGCTGCTACTCCTTATCTCAATATCTATACATGGTAGAGTACAAGGCGCCAGTTCGTTTATGCTCGCTGGGCTAGACGAGCCTTCCTCCCCTTCTTCCCCTCCAACATACCTCAACTCAACACGCTTTTGCGCCCCTTCTGCATACAACCCTTCCTTCCCCTTCATTCCTTCCATCCTCATCTTCTGTTCTCCATGCTTCCGCTCCACCTCCGCTTTAGGCTTCGACTCATCACTCTTTTTTGGCTTTATAGGGTCACAAGAAAAATCACATGGTCCCAGTTCATTTATGCTCGCTGGGCCGGACGAGCCTTCCTTCCTCTCTCCCACTCCAACATATCTTCGCTCAGCATCCACTCCCTTTAACATCTCTTCTCTTCTCAAATCAACCCGCTTTGGTACTCTTTCAGCTTGCACCACCTCCTTCCTCATCATCCTCTTCATTCCTGTCTTCCCGTCTCCACACTTCGACTCAACATCACTTTTCACCTCATCCTCACTATAACCCTTCAATTCAACACCCTTCTTCGACTTAGCACGGTCATAGGAAAAAGCATGTGGTCCCAGTTCGTTTATGCTCGCTGGGCCGGACGAGCCTTCCTTCTTCTCTCCTCTCACCCTCTCTTCTATCTTTTCCAAAACATAGGGGATATCACCCCGCAGCACCCTAGACGCACAAGGTTTGCACTTTTCTTCCTTGGTTTCATCCACCTCCTTAATCACCACCCCATTCACAACACATCTCTTCTTATCAGCATCCTCCGACACGCCTTCCTTCTTCACCTTTCTCTCCACTACATTCTTTTTCATACTTAACTCAGCACTTTCCTCTTTCATCCCACCCTTCTCATCAACCCTCTTCTTCTTTAAACCAGGGGCCGGCGGCACTGCCTTACCCCGCACTCCATCCTTCTCCTTCTCATTCTCCATACTCTTCTTCATTCCCTTTGTCTTGGCTTCCATCGCCACACCACGTTGCTTCACACCTTTTTGCATAATTTTCATTAAATCTACAAGCTGGGCTTTCATTGCCCGCATCCTCTCTTCACTCTCCTTATCCTCATCCTCACTCCCATCCTCATCTTCATCTTCCATTTCGGAGCTCGGACTCGGCTCTTTACACTTCAAGGGCACAGACCGCCGCAACGACACATCAAACAGATTGTTCTTTTTCACCTCCGCATCATCCTTCCTCTTCTCCACCCTTTTCTCTCCAACTTCATCGCTCCTATCCCCCTTCATCATCTTCACATCTCTTTTCATCCCCGGCATTCCACCTGTAGCAATCGACGCATCGAAATCCAAAGCAATTTTTCTTTTCAGTTCACTTTCCACCTCCACCGCGTCCCAATCTCCTTTCCTCAGCGTCTTCTCTCTCCACGCCTCAATCTCCTCATTCACACTCTTCAACTTTCTCTTCAACTCATCCTGCCTCTCCTCAATTATCCACATCTTCTTTTCGAGCTCAAAACGAATTTGGGAGGGAGCATTTGCCCCGTTTCCCCTTTCACGCCTCAGCTTTTCCACCAAACCTCGTAGATCATACTCCAGATCATAAAAATCATCAAGCAGGCTTCTTTTTTTTTAATAAATATACTCCACAGCATCGATTCTTGACATGGGCACGGTACTCTTTGAAGTTTTTTCAACACGCCTCAGCCCAGGCTCCCCAACACGGGGGATAGCACACGCCACCCGCGAAGGCGGCTCTGATACCAAGTGTGATGATCCGACTCTCAGAGACCCGCTCGGGACCCCCTGGGGACCCCGTCTAGGCCCCGGGGCAGCACTAGACCCGTTCCACAAGTTTGCCATTTTGACCCCTCAGCACGTCACGGGGCACCCCGACGCGTCACGGAACGCGACACGGCACATAACACGGCACGAGATATACCCAAGGGCCCATCTTGAGGGCTTTACGTCATATTCATAGGTAGAAAGTATTTACATGATTCACCGGGGGCTCAGCAAGGGACTATGTCACGGTGGGTGGGTGGAGCTATCAACGCGCATCAAACACGACGCCCAAACCGTGGGTGAGGGAGCTACAAGGAGTACTCCCTCATAGGTGTTGTGACGACGACCTCTCGGTGCCGTCTTTGGGTAGGCAACACCCACCCTATGGAGCCTGCCTCATGAGGGATCACCCTCTATTCGGTAGCCCCACAGCAATACGGAAGCGTTTTTGGAGGTAACACGGAACGCGACACGGAACGCGTCACAGAAAACCGCAGGTAACACGTAACGGGCAAGGTAACACGACACAGAAATGAGGTAACTCGATATGTATATTATGAAGTGCAACGAAGGCACGAGAATAATTACAAGAAGCCAAGAAGGCTAGAGGGACGAGAAAATCACAGACAGAGGGTGGACGCTATCAACTTGCATACCACGACGCCATCATGTGGGTGAGGGAGGAGTACTACCCTCATACACACCTCTCCTTAAAAGAACGACGCCCTCGTGTTCAATGTGCAAATGAATGGACTTGCACGCAGAGCGGTGTGTTGAGACTCAAAAGTTCGGGGGTCTAAACATGTCTCACTATCAAGACAGCCAGTGTTTGCCCGCTAGACCTAACCTATAACCACAAACTTGGGGGTCTTTGTCGACTCAATATCAAGCCGACCAGTGTCTTCCCACTAGGTGCCATGCCCACTGACTCAATTACAGGTGTGGAGACATGGTCTTATTGACTCAAAGATGATCATCCACTGACTCAATTTACATTTGTGGAATGATCCCAACCTGGCTGACTAGGAAGAGAAAAATAATATTGGAAACACATCAATTCAACCATCTGCTGACCAGATTTACAATCACAGAATGGAGAATAACCAAGTTAAAACAAGTTGTGTTCACTTGAAATAACTGAAGGTCCTGACAGTATGAGTGTGCAGAAACTGTCAGTGGACTGAAGAGGCGAGGCGCGTAACTCAGCTGGGAGTGTGCCACGCCATGAATGCGAGGGCCCATGAAGAGGCGCCCTGAGGTTGATGGCCCCAATTGGCCAGATCTGTCAATCCAGTCTGAATGTGTTTGCGCGAGGTGCGCTGTGATGGCGCACCTCCCCTTAAAAGAACTTGGGCCAGGTAAGCCCAAACTTTCTGATTATGGCCCCAATTGGCCTGATTTGTCAATCCTTGGATCATCTGGAAAAGAAGGCCCCAATTGGCCTGATCTGTCAATCCTTTGTTCAGATAGTAGGTGCGTTTTGATGACGCACCTCCCCTTAAAAATAATTGGGCCAGGTAAGCCCAATATTTTCGAGTATGCCGCCGTCTTGCGAAGGTAGCATTTTTGTTGGTGCATAAAGCACCCAATAAAGGGGGGATAGCCGTTCCTTTATACTCGTGGCGACGCGAGTCTTCAGCCCTCGTCTTGGCAGCTACATCGCCAATTAAACGAGCAGCAGCCGTTCTTTTATACTCGTGGCGACGCGAGTTTGCAGCTCTTGTGATGACGCCTCCAGCGCCAAGTGCAATAGGACTTGTCGTTCGTTTATACTCGTGGCGACGCGAGTTTCCAATCCTTATAATGACGCATAAAGCGCCCAGTGAAGAGGAACTAGCCGTTCGTTTATACTCGTGGCACCGCGAGTGTTGGACTGCTCTCCTCGCAGCTTGCACATAAGCCATTCTTTTATACTCCTGGCGACGGGAGATCTTTATCCTTCGAAGATGTACTCTATTCAAGTACCAAATAGTAACGGGATAAATGGCCTTTCGTTTAGGCTCCTGGCGCAGGGAGCTTGGTGTCTTTTCAGGCTGAACCTGAGAAGTGCCCGTTTCTTTATTCTCCCGCGGCAAGGAGTCTTCCAGATAAGATGTGCCCGTTCGTTTATTCTCCCGCGGCAAGGAGTCTTCAAGGTAAAATGTGCCCGTTCGTTTATTCTCCCGCGGCAAGGAGTCTTCAAGGTAAGATGTGCCCGTTCGTTTATTCTCCCGCGGCAAGGAGTCTTCAACTGCACAGATGCCCGTTTCTTTATTCTCCCGCGGCAAGGAGTCTTCAACATAATGTGAAGAAAGGTTGTCCGTTTCTTTATCCTCCTGGCACAGGGAGTCTATGAAAAGATCCTCAATAAGCATAGCCATTTCTTTATCCTCCTGGCAGAAGGAGCCTTCGAAAAGATAATCAATAAGCATAGCCATTTCTTTATCCTCCCGGCGCAAGGAGTCTTCAACAAAGTCTTTGGCCGTTCGTTTATCCTCCCGGCAAAAGGAGTCTTCAACACAAACTGTTACCGTTCGTTTATCCTCCCGGTATAAGGAGTCTTCCACATAAACTGTTACCGTTCGTTTATCCTCCCGGCTAAAGGAGTCTTCTACATAACCTGTGGCCGTTCGTTTATCCTCCCGGCTAAAGGAGTCTTCATCATCCAGGATGGCCGTTTCTTTATTCTCCCGGCTAAAGGAGTCTTCACAAGAAGATGTCGCCGTTTGTTTATTCTCCCGGCCAAAGGAGTCGTTTAATTGTAGTTCATGGTGAAGGACCGTATCTTTATCCTCCTGGGTCAAGGAGTGAAGGAATGAGTTCTCAATCTCTTGTATGGCCCGTTCTTTATCCTCCTGGGTCAGGGAGTCTTCAATTCTGCCCTCATCTGCATATAACGGATACTCTTCAAACCCGACCATGACCTCCAGCAGCCTGACAATACCAAAGGGAGGGTCACCAATCCGCGAACTCGCATCCGGCTCCGTATGGCCCCTTTTTCCCTTGAGGGATTCACCCCATCGCGGCATAAACTGGTCCATGTCGGTCGTCTTCCACAGTAGGATTTCATCATCTGAACTTGGGAGCTCGGTTTCTGCCTTCACCTGTGAGGATATACAGACCGCTCTCCCTTGCTGACGATTATCTTCCTCACCTGCTTCGGGCTTGACTTCGTCTGCTGTAAGATTTGCATTCTGCTCTGCTTCATCTTCTTCTTCTGCTACTTCTTCTTCTTCTTCTTCTTCGTTTTCTTCCTCTTCTTCTTCTTCTTCTTCTTCTTCTCCTTTTTCTTCCTCTTCTTCTTCTTCTTCTTCTTCGTCGTTTTCTTCTTCTTCTTCTTCTTCTTCTTCTTCTTCTTCTCCTTTTTCTTCCTCTTCTTCTTCTTCTTCGTCTTTTTCTTCTTTTTCTTCTTCTTCTTCTTCTTCTTCTTCTCCTTCTGCTTCTTCTTGTCTTCTGGCCGTTCGTTTATTCTCCCGGCTCAAGGAGTCTTCATGGATGTCAGCGTGGAATATGGCCGTTCGTTTATCCTCCCGGCTCAAGGAGTCTTCACCTTGTGATCTGGCCGTTCGTTTATCCTCCCGGCTCAAGGAGTCTTCATTTTGTTTTTCGGCCTCTTTTTCAGGCCTATCCACACTTTTGTGCTCATTTTTCACTTTTCCAGCACCTTTCTTCTTTTTACCCATCCTACTTTGCCCAGGACTCACTCACCCGGGGGTCATCACGCACCAGCCGAGGAGTTTGCTCTGATACCAAGTGTGACGACGACCTCTCGGTGCCGTCTTTGGGTAGGCAACACCCACCCTATGGAGCCTGCCTCATGAGGGATCACCCTCTATTCGGTAGCCCCACAGCAATACGGAAGCGTTTTTGGAGGTAACACGGAACGCGACACGGAACGCGTCACGGAAAACCGCAGGTAACACGTAACGGGCAAGGTAACACGACACGGAAATGAGGTAACTCGATATGTATATTATGAAGTGCAACGAAGGCACGAGAATAATTACAAGAAGCCAAGAAGGCTAGAGGGACGAGAAAATCACAGACAGAGGGTGGACGCTATCAACTTGCATACCACGACGCCATCATGTGGGTGAGGGAGGAGTACTACCCTCATAGGTGTTGTGACGACGACCTCTCGGTGCCGTCTCTGGGTAGGCAACACCCACCCTATGGAGCCTGCCTCATGAGGGATCACCCTCTATTCGGTAGCCCCACAGCAATGCGGAAGCGTTTTTGGAGGTAACACGGAACGCGTCACGGAAAACCGCAGGTAACACGTAACGGGCAAGGTAACACGACACGGAAATGAGGTAACTCGATTTGTATATTATGAAGTGCAACGAAGGCACGAGAATAATTACAAGAAGCCAAGAAGGCTAGAGGGACGAGAAAATCACAGACAGAGGGTGGACGCTATCAACTTGCATACCACGACGCCATCATGTGGGTGAGGGAGGAGTACTACCCTCATACACACCACCCACATGATGGCGTCATGTGGGTGAGGGAGGAGTACTACCCTCATAGGTGTTTTCGGCTCCAACGGCAAGGCATACCTACAAAGCCCGAAATTTCTTTGGGGGGGGGGGGGGGGGAGGGCGCGTCGCGACATGGCGTGTTGAGGGGGGAAGGGGGCGCCGAATTTTTGAGGGGGGGGGGGGGGGGGGCGAATTCTGAAGGGGGGGGGGGGGGAGGGGGGGGGGGGGCCGAATTTTGAAAGGGGGGGGGGAGGGGGGGGGGGGCGCCGAATTTTTGAGGGGGGGGGGAGGGGGGGGGGGAGGGGGGGGGCCGAATTTTGAAGGGGGGGGGGGGGGGGGCCGAATTTTTGAGGGGGGGGGGGGCGCCGAATTTTTGAGGGGGGGGGGGAGGGGGGGGGCCGAATTTTGAAGGGGGGGGGGGGCCGAATTTTGGAGGGGGGGGGGGGGGGGAGGGGTGGGGGGGGGTGTGTGTGTGTGTTGGGGGGGGGGGGGGGGGGCCGAATTTTTGAGGGGGGGGGGGGGGGAAGGGGGGGGTGGTGTGGTGTGTGTGTGTTGAGGGGGGGGGGGCGAATTTTGGGGGGGGGGGGGGAGGGGTGGTGTGGTGTGGTGTGTGTTGGGGGGGGGGGGGGGGGGGGAAGAATTTTTTAGGGGGCGTCATGGTGGGTGTGTGTGTGTGTTAAGGGGAGGGGGGCACGTCACGTCGTGTCATGTCATGGGGGAGCTGGGGGGAGGAAGGGGGGCGTCGCGACATGGTGTGGTGTATGTTTGGGGGGGGGGGGCGTCGCGTTGTGTCGTGTAATGGGAGGGCACGTCGCGTCGTGTCGTGTCATGGGTGGGGGGGTGGGGTGGGGATGTCATGGGGGGGGAGGCGCGTCGGGTCGTGTCGTGTCATGGGGGGGCACGTCGCGTCGTGTCATGTCATGGGTGGGGGGGGTGGGGGGGATGTCATGGGGGGGGGGCGCCGAGTTTTTGAGGGGGGGGGGGAGGGGTGGGGTGGGGTGGTGTGTGTGCGTTGAGAGGGGGGGGCGAATTTTGAAGGGGGGGGGGCCGAATTTTTGAGGGGGGGGGGGGGAGGGGTGGGGTGGGGTGGTGTGTGTGTGTTGGGGGGGGGGGGGGGGGGGGGGTGGTGTGTGTGTGTTGAGGGGGGGGGGGAGGGGGGGGGGGCGAATTTTTGAGGGGGGGGGGAAGGGTGCGGTGGTGTGGTGTGTGTGTGTTGAGGGGGGGGGGGCGAATTTTGGAGGGGGGGGGGGGAGAGCGGTGGTGTGGTGTGGTGTGTGTGTGTTGAGGGGGGGGGGCCGAATTTTTGAGGGGGGGGGGGAGGTGGTGTGGTGTGGTGTGTGTGTGTTGAGGGGGGGCGGGGGGGGGGGGAGGGGGGGGCCGAATTTTTGAGGGGGGGGGGGCCGAATTTTTGAGGGGGGGGGGGGAAGGGGGGGTGGTGTGGTGTGTGTGTGTTGAGGGGGGGGGTGAATTTTGGAGGGGGGAAGGGGTGGTGTGGTGTGGTGTGTGTTGGGGGGGGGGGGGGGAGGGGGGGGGAAGAATTTTTGAGGGGGCGTCATGGTGGGTGTGTGTGTGTGTTAAGGGGAGGGGGCACGTCACGTCGTGTCATGTCATGGGGGGGGCGGGGGGGGGGGGGGGGGAGGAAGGGGGGCGTCGCGACATGGTGTGGTGTATGTTTGGGGGGGGGGGGGCGTCGCGTCGTGTCGTGTCATGGGGGGGCACGTCGCGTCGTGTCATGTCATGGGTGGGGGGGTAGGGTGGGGATGTCATGGGGGGGAGGCGTGTCGCGTCGTGTCGTGTCATGGGGGGGCACGTCGCGTCGTGTCGTGTCATGGGTGGGGGGGTGGGGGGGATGTCATGGGGGGGGGGCGCCGAGTTTTTGAGGGGGGGGGGAGGGGTGGTGTGTGTGCGTTGAGAGGGGGGGGCGAATTTTGAAGGGGGGGCCGAATTTTTGAGGGGGGGAGGGGTGGGGTGGGGTGGTGTGTGTGTGTTGAGGGGGGGGGGAGAGGGGCGGGGAGGGGGGGGGGAGGGGGGGGTGGTGTGTGTGTGTTGAGGGGGGGGGGGGGGGGGGGGCCGAATTTTTGAGGGGGGGGGAGGGGTGGGGAGAGCCGTGGTGTGGTGTGGTGTGTGTGTGTTGAGGGGGGGGGCCGAATTTTTGAGGGGGGGGGGGAGGGGGGGGTGGTGTGTGTGTGTTTGGGGGGGGGGGCCGAATTTTTGAGGGGGGGGAGGGGTGGGGTGGGGTGGTGTGTGTGTGTTGAGGGGGGAGGGGGGGGGGGGGCGAATTTTGGAGGGGGGGGGGGGGGAGAGCGGTGGTGTGGTGTGGTGTGTGTGTGTTGAGGGGGGGGGGGGTGGTGTGGTGTGGTGTGTGTGTGTTGAGGGGGGGCGGGGGGGGGCCGAATTTTTGAGGGGGGGGGGGAGGGGGGGGTGGTGTGGTGTGTGTGTGTTGAGGGGGGGGGGGTGAATTTTGGAGGGGGGGGAGGGGTGGTGTGGTGTGGTGTGTGTTGGGGGGGGGGGGGAGTGAGGGGGGGAAGAATTTTTGAGGGGGCGTCATGGTGGGTGTGTGTGTGTGTTAAGGGGAGGGGGGCACGTCACGTCGTGTCATGTCATGGGGGGGGCGGGAGGGGGGGGAGGTAGGGGGGAGGTAGGGGGGCGTCGCGACATGGTGATGTTTGGGGGGGGGGGGCGTCGCGTCGTGTCGTGTCATGGGGGGGCACGTCGCGTCGTGTCGTGTCATGGGTGGGGGGGTGGGGTGGGGATGTCATGGGGGGGAGGCGCGTCGCGTCGTGTCGTGTCATGGGGGGGCACGTCGCGTCGTGTCGTGTCATGGGTGGGGGGGGTGGGGGGGATGTCATGGGGGGGGGGATGTCATGGGGGGGGGGGGGGGCGCCGAGTTTTTGAGGGGGGGGGGGAGGGGTGGGGTGGGGTGGTGCGTGTGCGTTGAGAAGGGGGGGCGAATTTTGAAGGGGGGGGCCGAATTTTTGAGGGGGGGGGGAGGGGTGGGGTGGGGTGGTGTGTGTGTGTTCAGGGGGGGGGGGAGAGGGGGGGGAGGGGGGGGGGGAGGGGGGGGGCCGAATTTTTGAGGGGGGGGGGGAGGGGTGGGGTGGGGTGGTGTGTGTGTGTTGAGGGGGGGGGGGGGGAGGGGCGAATTTTGGAGGGGGGGGGGGAGGGGCGAATTTTGGAGGGGGGGGGGGAGAGCGGTGGTGTGGTGTGGTGTGTGTGTGTTGAGGGGGGGGGCCGAATTTTTGGGGGGGGGGGGGGGGTGGTGTGTGTGTGTTGAGGGGGGCGGGGCCGAATTTTTGAGGGGGGGAGGGGTGGGGTGGGGTGGTGTGTGTGTGTTGGGGGGGGGGGGGGGAATTTTGGAGGGGGGGGGGGAGAGCGGTGGTGTGGTGTGGTGTGTGTGTGTTGAGGGGGGGGGCGAATTTTTGAGGGGGAGGGGGGGGGGTGGTGTGGTGTGGTGTGTGTGTGTTGAGGGGGGGCGGGGGGAGGGAGGGGGGGGGGCTGAATTTTTGGGGGGGGGGGGAAGGGGGGGGTGGTGTGGTGTGTGTGTGTTGAGGGGGGGGGGGGGTGAATTTTGGTGGGGGGGGAGGGGTGGTGTGGTGTGGTGTGTGTTGGGGGGGGGGGGGGGGGGGGGGGGAAGAATTTTTGAGGGGGCGTCATGGTGGGTGTGTGTGTGTGTTAAGGGGAGGGGGGCACGTCACGTTGTGTCATGTCATGGGGGGGGCGGGGGGGGGGGGGGCGAGGAAGGGGGGCGTCGCGACATGGTGTGGTGTATGTTTGGGGGGGGGGGGCGTCGCGTCGTGTCGTGTCATGGGGGGGCACGTCGCATCGTGTCGTGTCATGGGTGGGGGGGTGGGGTGGGGATGTCATGGGGGGGAGGCGCGTCGCGTCGTGTCGTGTCATGGGGGGGCACGTCGCGTCGTGTCGTGTCATGGGTGGGGGGGGTGGGGGGGATGTCATGGGGGGGGGGGGAGGGGTGGGGTGGGGTGGTGTGTGTGCGTTGAGAGGGGGGGCGAATTTTGAAGGGGGGGCCGAATTTTTGAGGGGGGGGGGGAGGGGTGGGGTGGGGTGGGGTGGGGTGGTGTGTGTGTGTTGGGGGGGGGGGGAGGGGCGAATTTTGGAGGGGGGGGGGGGGGAGAGCGGTGGTGTGGTGTGGTGTGTGTGTGTTGAGGGGGGGGGCCGAATTTTTGAGGGGGGGGGAGGGGGGGTGGTGTGTGTGTGTTGAGGGGGGGGGGGGCGAATTTCTGAGGGGGGGGGAGGGGTGGGGTGGGGTGGTGTGTGTGTGTTGAGGGGGGGGGGGGGGCGAATTTTGGAGGGGGGGGGGGGAGAGCGGTGGTGTGGTGTGGTGTGTGTGTGTTGAGGGGGGGGGCCGAATTTTTGAGGGGGAGGGGGGGGTGGTGTGGTGTGGTGTGTGTGTGTTGAGGGGGGGCGGGGGGGGGGGAGGGGGGGGGCCGAATTTTTGAGGGGGGGGGGGGAGGGGGGGGTGGTGTGGTGTGTGTGTGTTGAGGGGGGGGGGTGAATTTTGGAGGGGGGGAGGGGTGGTGTGGTGTGGTGTGTGTTGGGGGGGGGGGGGGGGGGGGGGGGAAGAATTTTTGAGGGGGCGTCATGGTGGGTGTGTGTGTGTGTTAAGGGGAGGGGGGCACGTCACGTCGTGTCATGTCATGGGGAGGGGGGGGGGGGAGGAAGGGGGGCGTCGCGACATGGTGTGGTGTATGTTTGGGGGGGGGCGTCGCGTCGTGTCGTGTCATGGGGGGGCACGTCGCGTCGTGTCGTGTCATGGGTGGGGGGGTGGGGTGGGGATGTCATGGGGGGGAGGCGCGTCGCGTTGTGTCGTGTCATGGGGGGGCACGTCGCGTCGTGTCGTGTCATGGGTGGGGGGGTGGGGGGGATGTCATGGGGGGGGGGAGGGGGCGCCGAGTTTTTGAGGGGGGGGGGGGGAGGGGTGGGGTGGGGTGGTGTGTGTGTGTTGAGGGGGGGGGGAGAGGGGGGGGGGAGGGGGGGGGAGGGGGGGGTGGTGTGTGTGTGTTGAGGGGGGGGGAGGGGGGGGCCGAATTTTTGAGGGGGGGGGGAGGGGTGGGGTGGGGTGGTGTGTGTGTGTTGGGGGGGGGGGGGGAGGGGCGAATTTTGGAGGGGGGGGGGGGAGAGCGGTGGTGTGGTGTGGTGTGTGTGTGTTGAGGGGGGGGGCCGAATTTTTGAGGGGGGGGGAGGGGGGGTGGTGTGTGTGTGTTGAGGGGGGGCGGGGGGGCCGAATTTTGGAGGGGGGAGGGGTGGTGTGGTGTGGTGTGTGTTGGGGGGGGGAGGCGGAATTTTTGAGGGGGCGTCATGGTGGGTGGGTGTGTGTGTTAAGGGGAGGGGAGCACGTCGGGTCGTGTCATGTCATGGGGCGGACGGGGGGAGGGGGCGTCGCGACATGGTGTGGTGTGTGTTGGGGGGGGAGGGGGGGATCGCGGTGGGTGTGGTGTGTGTTGGGGGGGGGGAGGGGGGCATCGCAACATGGTGTGGTGTGTGTTGGGGTGGGGTGGGGATGTCATGGGGAGGGGGGTTGTCATGTTATGTTGGGGAGGGGCCGCGTCGCGTCATGTCGTGGCATGGTGGGGGGGAGGGGGCGTCGCGACACCCCGCGTCACCCCCACGACACGGCGCACCCCCCCACGACGCGGCACCTCCCCCCCCCCCACCCCAACTCGAAAAACCCCGCTCCATCCACACCACCCCACCACTCCTCCAAAAACCCCGCTCGACCCACCGTGCCCCGTCCTCACCCCCCCACGACACGGCGCACCCCCCACCCCACCGCACCCCCCCCACGACGCCCCCCCGCACCCCACCTCGAAAAACTCCGCTCC
Source organism: Lygodium microphyllum (assembly GCF_053477565.2). NCBI lineage: Eukaryota > Viridiplantae > Streptophyta > Polypodiopsida > Schizaeales > Lygodiaceae > Lygodium > Lygodium microphyllum. The sequence goes on along the minus strand of NW_028229613.1, from coordinate 169,943 downwards.
CTCCACAGCACCCCACCACGCCTCCGAAAACCCCGCTCCACCCACCCCACCCCGCGTCACCCCCCACGACACGGCGCACCCCCCACTCCACCGCACCCCCCCACGACACCCCCCCGCACCCCACCTCGAAAAACCCCGCTCCCTCCACGCCACCCCACCACGCCTCCGACCCACCCCACCCCGCGTCACCCCCCACGACACGGCGCACCCCCCACCCCACCGCACCCCCCCACGACGCCCCCCGCACCCCACCTCGAAAAACCCCGCTCCCTCCACGCCACCCCACCACGCCTCCGACCCACCCCACCCCGCGTCACCCCCCACGACACGGCGCACCCCCCACCCCACCGCACCCCCCCACGACGCCCCCCCGCACCCCACCTCGAAAAACCCCGCTCCCTCCACGCCACCCCACCACGCCTCCGAAAACCCCGCTCGACCCACCCCACCCCGCGTCACCCCCCCACGACACGGCACACCCCCCGCACCCCCCCACGACGCCCCCCCCGCACCCCACCTCGAAAAACCCCGCTCCCTCCACGCCACCCCACCACGCCTCCGAAAACCCCGCTCGACCCACCCCACCCCGCGTCACCCCCCCACGACATGGCACACCCCCCGCACCCCCCCACGACGCCCCCCCGCACCCCACCTCGAAAAACCCCGCTCCCTCCACGCCACCCCACCACGCCTCCGAAAACCCCGCTCGACCCGCCCCACCCCGCGTCACCCCCCACGACACGGCACACCCCCCGCACCCCGCCACGACGCCCCCCCGCACCCCACCTCGAAAAACCCCGCTCCCTCCACGCCACCCCACCACGCCTCCGAAAACCCCGCTCGACCCGCCCCACCCCGCGTCACCCCCCACGACACGGCACACCCCCCGCACCCCCCCACGACGCCCCCCCGCACCCCACCTCGAAAAACCCCGCTCCCTCCACGCCACCCCACCACGCCTCCGAAAACCCCGCTCGACCCGCCCCACCCCGCGTCACCCCCCACGACACGGCACACCCCCCGCACCCCGCCACGACGCCCCCCCGCACCCCACCTCGAAAAACCCCGCTCCCTCCACGCCACCCCACCACGCCTCCGAAAACCCCGCTCGACCCGCCCCACCCCGCGTCACCCCCCACGACACGGCACACCCCCCGCACCCCGCCACGACGCCCCCCCGCACCCCACCTCGAAAAACCCCGCTCCCTCCACGCCACCCCACCACGCCTTCGAAAACCCCGCTCGACCCACGCCACCCCGCGTCAGCCCCCCCACGACACGGCACACCCCCCACACCCCCCCACGACGCGGCGCATCCCCCCCGCCCCCCTCCACCCCACCTCGAAAAACCCCGCTCGACCCACCCCACCGCACCCCCCCACGACGGCCCCCCGCACCCCACCTCGAAAAACCCCTCTCCCGCCACACCACCCCACCACGCCTCCAAAAACCCCGCTCGACCCACCCCACCCCGCGTCACCCCCCACGACACGGCACACACACCCACCCCACCTCGAAAAACCCCGCTCCCTCCACGCCACCCCACCACGCCTCCGAAAACCCCGCTCGACCCACCCAACCCCGCGCCACCCCCCCCCCACGACACGGCACACCCCCCGCACCCCCCACGACGCCCTCCCGCAGCCCACCTCGAAAAACCCCGCTCCCTCCACGCCACCCCACCACGCCTCCGAAAACCCCGCTCGACCCACCCAACCCCGCGCCACCCCCCCCCCCCCACGACACGGCACACCCCCCGCACCCCCCCACGACGCCCCCCCGCACCCCACCTCGAAAAACCCCGCTCCCTCCACGCCACCCCACCACGCCTCCGAAAACCCCGCTCGACCCACCCCACCCCGCGTCACCCCCCACCCCAGCGCACCCCCCACGACGCCCCCCCGCACCCCACCTCGAAAAAGCCCGCTGCATCCACCCCGCGTCACCCCGCGTGACACGGTTCACCCCACCGCACCCCCCCCTCGACGCGGCGCATCCCCCCGGCACGCCACCTCGAAAAACCCCGCTCCATCGACACGACCCCACGACGCCTCCGAAACCCCGCTCGACCCACCCCACCCCGCGTCCCCCCACGACACGGCACACCCCCCCGCCCCACCGCACCCCCCCTCCAAAAACCCCGCTCGACCCACCCCACCCCGCGTCACCCCCCCACGACACGGCACACCCCTCCACCCCACGACGCGGCGCATCCCCCGCGCACCCCACCTCCAAAAACCCCGCTCGACCCACGGCACGTCACCTCACCCCCCCACGACATGGCACACCCTCCTCCTCCGAAATCCCGCTCCGCAATGACACGGCACACACACCCCACTGCACACAACCCCCTCCCGCGACATGGAACCACCCACCCCCCGACGGACCTCCTCAAAAAACCCCCCCACGACATGGCACCACCCAACCCCCCGCGACACGGCAC
>NW_028229613.1:132500-157500 GCF_053477565.2 Lygodium microphyllum | reverse complement strand
GCGACTTGAGTCCCCCTCGAGAGCCTCCATTCGTCACTATCTGTCCACGCGAGGGGCACCCCAGTACCCCTATCTTTCTTGCTGTATGAGGGCTTGTCTCCCTCTGAATCAGCCTCTGTAGTTCCGTCTTCTTGCTCCTTGGTTTTGTAAGAAAGCGTTTGTAATTCTTGACTAGCATACACATGATTCCCCTTCCCCGCTACCTCAACTTTTTGTGGTCTTTTGGTTTCCTCTATCATCTTCACCCCCTCCGCCCTGGACCTTTTCGCACCACTGCATTCGACTCGCTCTTCAACACACGTCTTTGCCTTTACCCCTTTCTCCACATAGCTCTTCCCATCATCACCTGCCCCTTTGATCTCACTGTCTATCTCATCCACCCACTTATCACAATACGCGGCCCTTTGTTTATACTCGCGGCTCACGAGTTCTTCGGCACCTCCTGCCTCCCTGGCCTCCACTTGTTCCTCAACCCATCCGGCACGTTCGTTTAGACTCGCGGCTCCACGAGTTTGATCTACCTCTTCCATTCTACCTTCGGCCGTTTCTTTAGACTCGCGGCTCACGAGTTCTTCAGCATCTCCTGTCTCCCTGGCCTCCACCTGTTCCTCAACCCATCCGGCACGTTCGTTTAGACTCGCGGCTCCACGAGTTTGATCTACCTCTTCCACTCTGCCTTCGGCCGTTTCTTTAGACTCGCGGCTCACGAGTTCTTCCCTCAACTCTGTTTCTCCATACACGGCCGTTCGTTTAGACTCGCGGCTCACGAGTTCTCCCTTCACCTCCATCTCACACACGGCCGTTTCTTTATCCTCGCGGCTCACGAGTATTATGCCTTCTCCTTCAACCTTTTTCTCACGCCCGGCCGTTATTTTATCCTCGCGGCTCACGAGTATTGTGCCTTTCCCTTCAACTTTCTCCTCATACCCGGCCGTTACTTTATCCTCGCGGCTCACGAGTATTGTGCCTTTCTCTTCAACCTCTCCTTCAGACACGGCCGTTTGTTTAGACTCGCGGCTCACGAGTTCTTCCCTCGCCTCCACTTCTTCTAACTCCCGGGCTCCCAGCCCATCCTGTCCTGGCTTGTTTATACTCCCCCTAGGTCCAGGAGTCTCTGAATCGTTTGTCCCGATTTCTTTATACTCCCTCCAGGTGCAGGAGTCTTCAACGCTACATTCACCCACCTCCTCAATCTTTCCCTCATCTGAGTCGTACTCTTCAAATTCATAGAGAACTTCGAGTTGATCATTGTCCCTTTTGCCCTCATGCTTCGTTTTACACTCCTCTAGGATTACTCCATCTGGTAGAAGGTTTGATTCATCAGCCATCTGCTCTTCCACGCAATCTTCGATGAGAACTCCATCAAATATGATACCTGGCCCGCCGGCCTCTCTTTGTTCCCCTGGATACTCTCTGGTCACAACTTTATTTATACTCTCCAGCTCCGTAACAAGTTCTTCAGGTTGCTCCTCAACAATCGGCCTATCGGCCCACCATTGATCTACTTGAAGTGTTTCGTGATCATTATCAAAAGAATGTGGCCCGTAGGCCTCCTCCCTTTCCCCTTGACACCATTCACTCTCTTGTTCTTCGTGCCTGAATCTTCGCGCTTGTGCATCATAATCTAGGTCCCATTCTTGATTCCTTTCTGCCCACCTTTCCTCTTCTAACGTTTCTTCTTGATCTGCAAAGTAAGCTTCTTCAGGCTCGTCGTAATATTCGTGGTAGGGCTCATTTGCCCCCCACTCCTCTTCTCTCCATTGCCTTGCCTCACACGTTACATCCTCCTCCAGTGCATCTTCAAATTGACTAGAACTACTTTCCATTTGAGCCCTCTCCATTCGATGTGCCTCTTGCATCATTTGTTGCCGTATCCGTCTTTCGGCCTCCCAATCTATCTGTTCATCTAGGTAAGTCTCATCTGCACACATTTTTGGTTCATCGATTATTGATTCGCCATCTGATTCACTTAAAGCCTCGGGTAGCTTGGTCACTGCTCCACATTCTCCTTTTCGCTCTGCCAACCCTTTTCTCAATAAGTTCATTACCTGTAGAAAGTTTATACGTTCAGCATGACTCAATTGCCCCTCTGAGATCAACTTTTCCCCCATCGCCAACTGGGCCTCTACTGCAGCACACATGTTTTCTTCTTTCTCTACTTCGCTTTCACTGCTCTCACTATCAGACTCACTTTTAGTTTCTCTTTCTTGTATTTTTGTGGTTGGTTTCTTTTGATTTTCTTGAGGTTCCATGTTTTTTCCCTTCTCATCCGGCATACCCCCTTGTGCCACAACCTCCCCATACTCTTCACTGATTTCCAATCTCAATTGTCTTTCTATATGTAATAGGTCAAGGTTTAGACGTTTTCTATGCTCTTCATGCCACTCCTCTAGTTTGTTATTCAGTACCTGTAATTCTTCTTTTAGCCCAACTTGTTTGGTTTTTACTCCATTCAATCTTCTTTCCAAATCCTGCTCCTCCCGCTTCGAAAAACCATATCCACTCTTTAGCCATTTCACCTTCGTTGCCCACAAGATCCTGCGTTCATCCTCACAATCATACCATCTTGCCAAAACCATGTGTTTCGAATCATACAAATTCTCAATTCTAACCTTTTCGGCTTCGATTCGTGCTTTTTCCATCTCGTTTTGGTCACTTTTCACTCTTTTCCCACTTTTCTTATGTTTTCCCATTTTTTGAAATTTTTATGAATTTTTGAATTTTTTTGAATTTTTTATGATTTTTTCGGAATTTTTCTGAAAAATTTTGAATTTTTGCCTATTTTTGTGTATTTTTGCCCCTCCCCGCCTCCAGACGTCTCCGATGCGTCACGGGGTCCCGCTCTGATACCAAGTGTAACAAAACTCCAAAATTCCCCAAAACATGCCTTGGCTCCAAAACACACCTCAACTCGGCATATCACGTCCCTTGGGACTCATCACGGCACCATAACATGACATATCGCGTCATAACACGGTTTTCCCACTCAACATGGCACCACGGCACGGCATAGCCAAACACGCCACGGAGGGCGACACGGAAGGTAACACGCCACGGCCCAGCGCCGACGCGACTCAACAGTCCACCTTGTTATCTCCCCCCATCGGGCAGGGAATTCCTCATGGCACTAGATATTTCTTGGTGCTTACGCAAGGATGCACCTCCGAAACCCTTTGAGGTAGCACAACACCCCACTCACCTCTCGCCCCATAAAAAAGACTACCCTTACCCCCTCACTCTCACTGTTTGCACTCACCATCCCCACTCACCTAGTCCTGGGGGAAGCCCCGAGCCACTTAACCATGCCCAAGCGACACGCACTACGGCCCCATGCCGCGACGCGCCCAAGGAGAGCCAAGCCTCGAGTAGGGTACCTCCCCTATAGGTGTTGTGACGACGACCTCTCGGTGCCGTCTTTGGGTAGGCAACACCCACCCTATGGAGCCAGCCTCATGAGGGATCACCCTCTATTCGGTAGCCCCACAGCAATGCGGAAGCGTTTTTGGAGGTAACACGGAACGCGACACGGAACGCGTCACGGAAAACCGCAGGTAACACGTAACGGGCAAGGTAACACGACACGGAAATGAGGTAACTCGATATGTAAATTATGAAGTGCAACGGAGGCACGAGAATAATTACAAGAAGCCAAGAAGGCTAGAGGGACGAGAAAATCACAGACAGAGGGTGGACGCTATCAACTTGCATACCACGACGCCATCATGTGGGTGAGGGAGGAGTACTACCCTCATACACACCTCTCCTTAAAAGAACGACGCCCTCGTGTTCAATGTGCAAATGAATGGACTTGCACGCAGAGCGGTGTGTTGAGACTCAAAAGTTCGGGGGTCTAAACATGTCTCACTATCAAGACAGCCAGTGTCTGCCCGCTAGACCTAACCTATGACCACAAACTTGGGGGTCTTTGTCGACTCAATATCAAGCCGACCAGTGTCTTCCCACTAGGTGCCATGCCCACTGACTCAATTACAGGTGTGGAGACATGGTCTTATTGACTCAAAGATGATCATCCACTGACTCAATTTACATTTGTGGAATGATCCCAACCTGGCTGACTAGGAAGAGAAAAATAATATTGGAAACACATCAATTCAACCATCTGCTGACCAGATTTACAATCACAGAATGGAGAATAACCAAGTTAAAACAAGTTGTGTTGACTTGAAATAACTGAAGGTCCTGACAGTATGAGTGTGCAGAAACTGTCAGTGGACTGAAGAGGCGAGGCGCGTAACTCAGCTGGGAGTGTGCCACGCCATGAATGCAAGGGCCCATGAAGAGGCGCCCTGAGGTTGATGGCCCCAATTGGCCAGATTTGTCACTCCTTGTATCATCTCGAAAAGAAGGCCCCAATTGGCCTGATCTGTCAATCCTTTGTGCAGATAGTAGGTGCGTTGTGATGACGCACCTCCCCTTAAAAATAATTGGGCCAGGTAAGCCCAATATTTTCGAGTATGCCGCCGTCTTGCGAAGGTAGCATTTTTGTTGGTGCATAAAGCACCCAATAAAGGGGGGATAGCCGTTCCTTTATACTCGTGGCGACGCGAGTCTTCAGCCCTCGTCTTGGCAGCTACATCGCCAATTAACCGAGCAGCAGCCGTTCTTTTATACTCGTGGCGACGCGAGTTTGCAGCTCTTGTGATGACGCCTCCAGCGCCAAGTGCAATAGGACTTGCCGTTCGTTTATACTCGTGGCGACGCGAGTTTCCAATCCTTAGAATGACGCATAAAGCGCCCAGTGAAGAGGAACTAGCCGTTCGTTTATACTCGTGGCACCGCGAGTGTTGGACTGCTCTCCTCGCAGCTTGCACATAAGCCATTCTTTTATACTCCTGGCGACGGGAGATCTTTATCCTTCGAAGTTGTACTCTATTCAAGTACCAAATAGTAACTGGATAAATGGCCTTTTGTTTAGGCTCCTGGCGCAGGGAGCTTGGTGTCTTTTCAGGCTGAACCTGAGAAGTGCCCGTTTCTTTATTCTCCCGCGGCAAGGAGTCTTCCAGATAAGATGTGCCCGTTCGTTTATTCTCCCGCGGCAAGGAGTCTTCAAGGTAAGATATGCCCGTTCGTTTATTCTCCCGCGGCAAGGAGTCTTCAAGGTAAGATGTGCCCGTTCCTTTATTCTCCCGCGGCAAGGAGTCTTCAACTGCACATATGCCCTTTTCTTTATTCTCCCGCGGCAAGGAGTCTTCAACATAATGTGAAGGAAAGTTGTCCGTTTCTTTATCCTCCTGGCACAGGGAGTCTATGAACAGATCTTCAATAAGCATAGCCATTTCTTTATCCTCCTGGCAGAAGGAGCCTTCGAAAAGATAATCAATAAGCATAGCCATTTCTTTATCCTCCCGGCGCAAGGAGTCTTCAACAAACTGTTTGGCCGTTCGTTTATCCTCCCGGCAAAAGGAGTCTTCAACTGATACTCTTCAAACCCGATCATGACCTCCAGCAGCCCGATGATACCAAAGGGAGGGTCACCAATCCGCGAACTCGCATCCGGCTCCGTATGGCCGCTTTTCCCCTGGAGGGCTTCACCCCATCGCGGCATAAACTGGTCCATGTCGGTCTTCTTCCACAGTAGGATTTCATCATCTGAACTTGGGAGCTCGGTTTCTGCCTTCACCTGTGAGGATATACAGACCGCTCTCCCTTGCTGACGATTATCTTCCTCATCTGCTTCAGAGTTGACTTCATCTGCTGTAAGATTTGCATTCTGCTCTGCTTCTTCTTCTTCTGCTGCTACTACTTCTTCTTCTTCTTCTTCTCCTTTTTCTTCCTCTTCTTCTTCTTCTTCATCTTTTTCTTCTTTTTCTTCTTCTTCTTCTTCTTGTTCTTCTTCTCCTTCTGCTTCTTCTTGTCTTCTGGCCGTTCGTTTATTCTCCCGGCTCAAGGAGTCTTCATGGATGTCAGCGTGGAATATGGCCGTTCGTTTATCCTCCCGGCTCAAGGAGTCTACACCTTGTGGTCTGGCCGTTCGTTTATCCTCCCGGCTCAAGGAGTCTTCATAACAAAATGGATCATGCGAGTACGAAATCGACTGCATGCCATAGGGAGGGAAAAATGGTTGGGGATGGGCTAAAATTGCCTCATCTAGAATAATACATTGTTCCAGGATCACTCCATCTGATAATAGATGCGACTCTGAGGTCGTCTTTTCTTCAGCACATTCTTCTATCAAGACGTCATGAAACAAATAACTAGGCCCAAAGGCCACTGGTAAGCATACTGGAGCTTGAATGGCCACGGTTTCTTTTATACTCGCCCGTTCCACTACGAGTTCTTCAGGCTGCTCTTCTATATCTGAATCCGACCCAGAGGTCGCTTGCCATTCATAATAGTCTTCGATAAGCACTCCATCTACCATGTAACTGGGCATACTGGCCCCTTGTATGTAAACTGGAGGCTTCTGGACCACGGTTTCATTTATACTCGCCCGTTCCATTACGAGTTCTTCATACTGATTCTGCATATAGGACTCACTGCCCACAACTGATTCATCTGGACCCAATGGTTGCTCAAACTGTGACTGCATACTTACTTCTGGATAATGACTCTCCTGTGTGTTGTGATCATCAATTGAGTCGTCACGCCAGCTTTCTGCTCTCCAATAATACTGCTCATAGTCTGCTTCTGCTTGAATGACCCTTTGCTCATCTTCAGCATCGGAATCTGTATATACTGAATGCATACTACCCAGCCGTAATTGGACATTCTCCTGAAGTTGTTGCCTGTGCGCTGCCAGCTGCTGCTTCAAGGTTTCTACCATCTGAGGTAGGTTTCTCTGTTGTTCAGGAGTTAGTTGGCCCTGTGATATCATTTGTTCGGCCATGGCTATGGTGCTTTCGGCTGCAGACAAACAATTTGGATCATTCAATATATGTTCTGCACCAATAGCACTTTCTAACTCCATATCTGTATATGCATTATGCATAGCAGCACACTGTTCTTCTGACTGACTTTCTGACTCGTATTCACTATCAGAGGAGTAGCTTTGAACATCTTCTGTAATCTGGCATATTGGAATTGTGTCAATTTTCCGCTTCTCATCTGGCATACCCCCCTCTGCAATGATGTCACCATACTCTTCTGTCATGAACATTTGCAATTTTCGCTCCACCAACACGAGGTCGAATGACAGGTTTTTCTTGTGTTCCTCAGACCACTCGATTATGTTATCATTGACTTCTTCAAGCTTGATTTTGATATGTATCTGCTGTTGCTTAACAAGCTTTAAACGAGTGTCTAGATCTACTTCTTCATGCTTCGAAAACTGATAACCACCTTGCAACCACTTCACCTTGGTGGCCCAGAGAGCTCTTCTGTCATCTTCAAAATCAAACCATTGGGCCAAAATTTTGTATTTTTCGGCATAAAAATCTTCAATTCGCCGTTTTTCGGCCTCAAAATCAGTTTTGTCGGCTTCTTTCTGCTCAATTCGCCGTTTTTCGGCCTGAAAATCAGTTTTTTCCACTTCTTTCTGCTCGTTTTCCAGTTTTTTCGCATAAAAATTCTGATTTTGCCGTTTTTCGGCCTCATTTTTGGACCAGTGAGTCAAAATCTTGTGTTTTTCAGCATAAAACTGCTCATTTTGCAGTTTTTCGGCCTCTTTTTCAGGCCTATCCACACTTTTGTGCTCATTTTTCAGTTTTCCAGCACCTTTCTTCTTTTTACCCATCCTACTTTGCCCAGGCTCACTCACCCGGGGGTCATTACGCACCAGCCGAGGAGTTTGCTCTGATACCAAGTGTGACGACGACCTCTCGGTGCCGTCTTTGGGTAGGCAACACCCACCCTATGGAGCCAGCCTCATGAGGGATCACCCTCTATTCGGTAGCCCCACAGCAATGCGGAAGCGTTTTTGGAGGTAACACGGAACGCGACACGGAACGCGTCACGGAAAACCGCAGGTAACACGTAACGGGCAAGGTAACACGACACGGAAATGAGGTAACTCGATATGTAAATTATGAAGTGCAACGGAGGCACGAGAATAATTACAAGAAGCCAAGAAGGCTAGAGGGACGAGAAAATCACAGACAGAGGGTGGACGCTATCAACTTGCATACCACGACGCCATCATGTGGGTGAGGGAGGAGTACTACCCTCATAGGTGTTGTGATGGTCCAACCCTCAGAGACCCTTCCGGGACCCTTTCGGGACCCCGTCTAGGCCCCGGGGCGGCACTAGACCCTTTCTGGAAACTTTGCATTTTGACCCCGGAACGCGTCACGGGGCACCTCAACACGTCACGGAACACGTCACGGAACGCGACACGGAATGGAACACGACGCGAGGTTTACCAAAGGGCCCATCTTGGGGGCTTTACATCATATTCATAGCTAGAAAGCATTTACAAGCTTGCACGGGCTCAGCAAGGGACCATGTCACGGAGGGTGGGTGGAGCTATCAACGCGCATCAACACGACGCCCAAACCGTGGGTGAGGGAGCTACAAGGAGTACTCCCTCATACACACCTCCCCTTGAAAAAACTCGATGACCACATCGAGTGGGGGAGGCACAACTTACTAGCCTTTGAAAATTGCAAGATGACTCAGACTCATATTTATCGTCGGGGGTCTTAACACGCCTCACTATCAAGGCGGCCAGTGTCTACCTGCTAGGTGCCATGCTCACTGACTCTATTTACAAACGTGAAACATGGACTTTTCATACTTCTTGCATTCCACCCACTGACTCAATTTACAACTGTGGAGTAGAATGGGACTTGGGCAGAATTGTGAAAGAGACTTTATTGTGCACATCAACCCATCCACCTGCTGACCAAAATTTACAAGCACAGAATGGAGGGTAACCCAGTCGAAGACATGTTGTGCACCCATGCTCCAACTTAGGCCAAGCAGCTTGAGCGCGCCGAGCTGCCTGTGGACTAAGGACTTAGCAAGCAGCTTTCACTCTGAATGCCAAGCCCAGAATGCAAGGGTCCAGGCAATGACACCTTGCGGAAGGAGGCCCTCATTGGCGAGATCTTGCACTTCACTGCCGATGAAGGGAGTGTACGAGGTGCGTTTTGCCTTGAACGCACCTCCCCTTGAAAAGAGTTGGACCTCCATTGTCCGAATCTTCGGTAGTGCGCGCCCTTTTCTTCTAGCTGTTCTCTTTGTGCCCTTGGAGGCACGAATCTGACATGAAGCTCTTTTGGAAGAAAACCACCCGACCTGCTGGGAAGCAGCATGCCGTTTGGCCCTTCGCGCGAGATCCATTTCACTCGCGTCTAGAATCCTTCCCCGCGTTGCAGCGCACACCTTGAACTGAACTTTGTGAAGCTTGAGTTGGATTCGGGGAAGTCTTCTGTTGGACTGACCTATGAGGGGAGCACTTAGGATGCTTGGAATTCTTCCCCACGTTGCGGCACACTCTTTGAACCCACTTAGAGTTAGCTTGAAGAAGATCTGGGGAAGTTTTCCGTTGGACTGAGCTGCACGAGGAGCACGTGTGCCAGGAACAGCCCGCACGACGCGCCCGCAAGGAGTACGTCGCTTAGCCTGCCGCGAGAGATTCGAGTCTCCCGCATCAAATGCCCCCACCCTTCTTGAAGTTTGCCCCGGCCGAAGGATAGGATGAGAGCACGGACCCTGGTTGGACTGGAGAGTTAGAGCGCCTGGCCAGCTCGTGACGACCTGATGGGTTGCATCAAACCGCCGCGCCTGGAGTGTGAGGGCCATTTCCCTCGCCGCGATCACCTTCGGGCCTCTGTTGCCCAGATCTGACTGTATCATGCGCAAGAAAAGAAGGCAGGCTCTAGATCTATCCGTACATGCCAAGCCAACTTGAAATTTCAGGCCCTTGATGGCCAGATCAATCTCTACGCAGAACATGAAAGCCTGTCTGGTCCATTGCATAGCGCTGAACCTTCGGGCTTGCATTGCGAAGGTTATGTCCCCCGCCGTAGTCACGTCGAACTGGCCCTGTATGGCCTGAAAAGACAAGAAGGATCCCATCTGCTCAAGCAACTCTCGGTGAGGGGCCACCACGCCTCGCTTTGCTTCAGAAATGGGCCTGAACATGCCCGGATCCGTCTTGACAGCACGCGCGGGAGCTAAGCCTTCACACCTCGCCCCCTTCTTCATTGCTTGCTCCTTGAAGAGCCGGATCTGCATGGAACTCATAGGAGTGTGAAGCCTCCTTGCCTCCTCCTTGGTTTCATCTCGTAGTCTTTCGGCCACTTCGATTCCGCCAAGATGGTTGCATCCCTTAGGCCCAGAGACCAGAATGGGCTTGACTGCGCACGTGGGTTTCCTTGACTCATGAGCCTCCCCGAAACTCACCACTTGGGTTCGCCTCTTGAAGACGCACTTGCCATGGTTGGACCACACTCGGAGCTCCCCAGCACTCCCAATCTTTATGCCGCGTGAGGGTCTGTTACCCTCGAGATCGGCCGTTGCTCCCCGCTTGCTGCATGAGGGCTTTGCACCCTCTGAATCAGCCATTGATGCACAAGTTAACTCCTCCTCGGTTTCGCAGCAGTGGGACTTCACTTTCTTGCGAAAGCTAACCCGTTGTCGCCTGCTAGCCGATTCGGATTCAAGGGGCATTGGATTCGACAAGGTTGTCTCCTCCTTTGCCCCGTGGACAGATAAAAGGTTCACAGGTTTCCATACCTTCCTTCTCTTCTTCCCAACACTTCCTTCCTCTCCAACACGCTTCCTACTCTCCTCCACACTACTCCTCTCTACCTCAACTCTCCCCTTCCTCTCCTTCTTCACCCAACATGCAACCATTCGTTTACCCTCCCGGCGCAAGGAGCCATCCTCATCACACAAAGCCATTCTTTTACCCTCGCGGCTAACGAGCTCCTCTCCATCCTCCTCAACACATCCGGCCATTCGTTTACCCTCGCGGCTCACGAGCTTCACACAAGGGTTGCCCGTTCGTTTATCCTCCCGGCGCAAGGAGTCTTCCCCATCCTCAACACATCCGGCCATTCGTTTACCCTCGCGGCTCACGAGCTTAACACCAAGGTTGCCCGTTCGTTTATCCTCCCGGCGCAAGGAGTCTTCCCCATCCCCAATCTTCATCTTCTTATCAGACAAAACACAAGGTACCAGTTCGTTTATACTCGCTGGCCCCGACGAGTCCTCCTCATCCTCCTCAACCTTCTTCTTCATCTTCAACTCGGCTTCAAACAAAACACAAGGCACCAGTTCGTTTATACTCGCTCGCCCCGACGAGTCCTCCACTTCCTTCTTCTCCTCTTCCGCACTCTGCTTCATCTTCATTTCCGCATTTAACAAAACACAAGGCACCAGTTCGTTTATACTCGCTGGCCCCGACGAGTCCTCCTTACCCTTCCCTACTCCTACACACGCTTCCGCATTTCTACTTAGTACACAGTATGGTCCCAGTTCGTTTATGCTCGCTGGGCCGAACGAGCCTTCCTTCTCCTCTCCTACTCCTACCTTCCTTCCCACACCATTCCTACATATCTTCTTATCTACTTTACTCTGTAAAACGCGGGGCTCCAGTTCGTTTATACTCGCTGGGCTAGACGAGTCTTCCTTCACCTCCTCCTCTCCAACACAACTCAAAAACCGAGAAATACAAGGCTCCAGTTCATTTATACTCGCTGGGCCAAACGAGTCTTCCTTCTCCTCCCCTACTCCCACACATCTCAAAACATCATCTTCTTCTTTCTCCTCATCCGCATACGATAGCTTACATGGCGCCAGTTCTTTTATACTCGCTGGGCTAGACGAGTCTTCCTTCTTCTCTCCTACCTCAACACATCTCAAAACTTCCTTATCTCCTAACTCCGCACGCCTCAACTGGCTACTATTTCTCATCTTCGTATCTATACATGGTAAAATACAAGGCACCAGTTCGTTTATGCTCGCTGGGCCGGACGAGCCTTCCTTCCCTTTCTCCACTCCAACATACTTCCATTCAGCACCACGCTTCACTCCATCATCAACACATCTTTTCAACTCAGCACACCCTTTTTGCTTTGCGCTCTTCCCCTCTGCTCCACTCTCCAACTTCCTCCCCTCTTCACTCCGCTTCTTCTCTCCTTTCACCTTTTCCTTCCTCTTCTCCTTCTCTTCAATCTCCTCTAGCACATATGGCATATAGCCCCGCAGCACATTCCCAGCCCAAGATTTTGACTTAGCCTCTTCGGCCTCGTCCATTTCCTCAATCAGCACCCCATCTACAACACACTTCTTTTCTTCCCCTTCCTTGAACATCACATTCTTCTTCAAGATTGTTTCCTTCTGCCCATCCTGCCTCACCACCAAATCTGCATTCCTCCTCTTCACTCTACCCTTCTCATCCACTTCATTCCTCTTCAAACATGGGGCCGGCGCTTTTGCCTTAGCCTGCATACCCTCCTTTTTCAAAATACCCCTCTCCTTCAGACCCTTTTTCATAATTTTCATTAGCTGTACAAACTGGGCCTTCATCGCCCGCTTCTTCTCCTCATCCTCATCCTCACTCTCCTCATCCTCTTCCTCACACCCGGAGCTCGAACTCGGCTCCACACATTTTAAAGGCATAGACCGCCGTGGCGGCACATTCATATGTTTAGGCATAGATTTTCTCAACTCGGCATCCTCCACTTTTCTCTTCTCCTCTCCTTTCTTGCTCCCACGTTCCTCATCTGCCCCTCTTCTCTCCACACATTCTCCTTGCATAGATTTCTTCATCTCAGCACCATTTCTTTTCTTCTTCTCCACCTCCTTCTCACTCCCACTTTCCTTCATCTCACTCCTCCTCACCACCCTTTCTCTTCTTTCTCCTGGCATTCCACCATAAGCAATAGACATTCCATAATCCAAAGAAAAATTTCTCCTTAGTTCGCTCTCCACCTCCAGCGCATCCCACTCTTCTACCTTTGTTCTCTTTGCAATCCATTTTTCGATATCTTCGTTCAGATCCGTCAAGTCCTCTTTCAGCTCCTCTTGATCCTCTTCCATCTTCCCCACCTTCTTCCTCAACTCACTTTTTGCCTTCTCACCCCCTGCCTCCATCTTCTTCTTCAACCCCCTTATCTCCTCTCCCAACTCAAAGAAATCTTCAATAAGCCTTCTTTTTTTTCTGTAAAAATTCTCCACCACCTCGATCTTTTGTGCTTGTAAGGTACCCTTCGAAGTTTTTCCATTACGCCTCAGCCCAGGCTCCCCAACACGATGGTTTGCACACGCCACCCGTGAGGGCGGCTCTGATACCAAGTGTGATGGTCCAACCCTCAGAGACCCTTCCGGGACCCTTTCGAGACCCCGTCTAGGCCCCGGGGCGGCACTAGACCCTTTCTGGAAACTTTGCATTTTGACCCCGGAACGCGTCACGGGGCACCTCAACACGTCACGGAACACGTCACGGAACGCGACACGGAATGGAACACGACGCGAGGTTTACCAAAGGGCCCATCTTGGGGGCTTTACATCATATTCATAGCTAGAAAGCATTTACAAGCTTGCACGGGCTCAGCAAGGGACCATGTCACGGAGGGTGGGTGGAGCTATCAACGCGCATCAACACGACGCCCAAACCGTGGGTGAGGGAGCTACAAGGAGTACTCCCCATAGGTGTTGTAACGCTGCATATCTGGTCCCACGGGTCCGCACTCGAATCCCGCACAAGAAACATGGCCCGCGGCCTCCCAGCACCGCGTCGCGTCTTGAAAACGCAGTAGAAGCCAACTTGCAAGACAAGTCAAGAAAACACGCCTTCGCGTCACAGCATGACCCCGTCGCGTCGCGTCGCGTTTCGGGCCATCACGCCCCATGATATCCCTCCCGCGTCGCGGTTTGCTCACAACACGCGTAACGCGTTTTTCTAACTCGCACAAGGGAAACTTGGCGCTTGGAGACGCCGGATCGCGCCACGGAAGAGTTCCGGGCTCACAAGGATCCACAATCAACCATCTTGGAACACGGCGCCACGGGGGCGACACGGTTCATATCCCACCTTTCCTCATAAAAAGTCATGGCGACTCGAACTCGGAACAGGGGGCCCGGCTGCCTCGCTCAAATTGAGAACCCTGCGTGCCGGGAGGCTAAAACGATGGTTGCTCCATGAGGCACGGCCTACATGGAGGAGGGGGGGAGACATGGGTTGCCCAAGCCTCACACTCCCTTCCCTCATACATACCCCCCCTCGATCGAATTCGAGTCCACTCGAATTGAGTTGGTTCCCTACAAACTGGATCGAGGTTAATCACCCTGAAAAGGAGTATCATGAGGATTCATCAACCATTCGAGTTACCTACGGCACAGAGTTATCTTGAGCCGAGGCAGCGGTTTCTTCGGGCCGTTTGCAATACGTCCCGGGACCCCTCGCGAGATTCCCCAACCACCTAGCGCGGGAAAGAGCTCGCCTAAGTTAGCCAGATATCAACCCACTGGCCGCAGGTCCGACCTTGATCCGAAAGACCAAAGAAGGGCCAAACTTGCCTTGATTTGCTTCTCTCCTCATTCAGATAGCCGTTGCGCTGCCACCTGCTCCAGCTTCCGCGTCAAAGACACAACTGCCACTTGCATCCTTGAGTTGTTTTCTGAACTTGAATCGAAGTTGTCTCCCCACCTTCCTTTTCCTTGGCAAGTTGACTTGGTGTTGCTTCAACAAGGGCCTAAGCCGCGTCCCAACATACGCCTCGCGCCGTACCCAAGAAGGGTCGTTTTTCCCCCAACAACCTGGGGCAAACCGTCTACGCATCGGACGCGCAAACGGCTCCGAGTCTCTTATGGCGAGACTAGCCATCCCACTGTAGAGGCTCCGCGGGAACGAGAGATCAACACCATCGCCTCACGCGTGGTTCTGCAGCAGGACTCCTGAAGTAGCCTTCCACAGTAGACCGCACGTGTTCCCCAGCACGCAGCCGCCCGCCTTGGTTGGTTGCCGCAGTCGCCCTGTCCCCTGCTCGTACTCCGGGGTCGAGATCAACTGCCCTTGCCTCATGAAGGGCTCCGCCGCAGGAAATGCTTCCGCTCATACGGGGTCCGATTCACCCGCACAAGCGTCTTCACCCCTGTTTTATGGTACAGGCCCTTCAGCTTCACTTTGGGTCCCATACCCCGCCGCGTTGCATCCAGACCCGCACTTTGGTTTGGCGCCCTCCTAGTCTCCACCTCGGGTCCCAGACGCCTTGGCTTCAACGTAGTTGGGCGAGAGTCAGGGCCCGGTTTCTTTAAGCTCGCCCCAGGTTCACGAGCAAACACTCTTCCGGCCTTCTCATAGGCCTTCATCAGTCCCCTTCTCCCTTCTCATCCACATCCCCCGGCCATTCGTTTATACTCGCGGCTCCACGAGACTTGTACCCACGCCCCTGGCGACTCTCCACGGTCCTTCTCATCAGACCCCAGGAACCAGCTTTTCCGCTTCTTTACCCCACTCGCCGGATCTACGAGCTCCAGCTTCTTTATACTCGCCGGCACCTACGAGTCCTGGCCCTCTTTCCCTGTCGCTTCACACGGCCCCCATCTTTATACTCCCAGCTCCAGGAGTGTCCACCCTTCTTTCCCCCTTCCAGCCCGGTTTCTTTACCCTCGCCCCAGGTCCACGAGCTATGGGCCCGGCTTGTTTATACTCGCCCCAGGTCCACGAGTCTTTTAACCACCATCCACCCGGTCCCTCGCCCTACTCGGCTTCACCGCGGTCGGCATGGGGCCTTCTCTTCTCTCCTCAAATCTTGTAACCACCATCCGCCCGGTCCATCGCCCTACTCGGCTTCACCGCGGTCGGCATGGGGCCTTCTTTCCCTTCTTCTCCCATCCATCCCGGCTTGTTTATACTCGCCCCAGGTCCACGAGTCTTTTAACCACCATCCGCCCGGTTCATCACCCTACTCGGCTTCACCGCGGTCGGCATGGGGCCTTCCTTCCCTTGTTTTCCCACCGATCCCGGCTTGTTTATACTCGCCCCAGGTCCACGAGTCTTCTAACCACCATCCGCCCGGTCCATCGCCCTACTCGGCTTCACCGCGGTCAGCATGGGGCCTTCTCTTCCTTCTTCCCTTATCCCCGAATCCACCTCTTCCTTCTCCAGCCCAGTTTCTTTATACTCGCCCCAGGGTCACGAGTCTTCTAACCACCATCCGCCCGGTCCATCGCCCTACTCGGCTTCACCGCGGTCAGCATGGGGCCTTCTCTTCCTTCTTCCCTTATCCCCGAGTCCACCTCTTCTTTCTCCAGCCCGGTTTCTTTATACTCGCCCCAGGGTCACGAGTCTTCTAACCACCATCCGCCCGGTCCATCGCCCTACTCGGCTTCACCGCGGTCAGCATGGGGCCTTCTCTTCCTTCTTCCCTTATCCCCGAGTCCACCTCTTCTTTCTCCAGCCCGGTTTCTTTATACTCGCCCCAGGGTCACGAGTCTTCTAACCACCATCCGCCCGGTCCATCGCCCTACTCGGCTTCACCGCGGTCGGCATGGGGCCTTCTCCTCGCGTCCAGCCCGGCTTGTTTATACTCGCCCCAGGTCCACGAGTCAACTTACCACCATCCGCCCGGTCCATCGCCCTACTCGGCTTCACCGCGGTCGGCATGGGGCCTTCTTCTCGCGTCCAGCCCGGCTTGTTTATACTCGCCCCAGGTCCACGAGTCTTGAACACCCATCTTTATACTCCCGGCGTTGGGAGTTCCCTTTCCTTCGGCCCCTTTGACCTTTGCACCCGGCCGTTCATTTAAGCTCGCGGCTCCACGAGCGTCGTGCAAACACATATCTTCTTTTCTCTTCCTCCACTCTTTCCCTGCACCCGGCCATTCTTTTATACTCCCGGCTCAAGGAGTCTTGCATATTCTAAATCCGCATCGCCGTTCCTTTATACTCGCGGCGTAACGAGTGTCGTGCACCACATATCTTCCTTTCTCTTCCTCCACTCCTTCCATGCACCCGGCCATTCTTTTATACTCCCGGCTCAAGGAGTCTTGCATATTCTGAATCAGCTTCACCGTTCTTTTATACTCGCGGCGTTACGAGTCTTCTCCACCTCCACTCTTCGCCTCCTCATCTCCTTCTCCATCTTCATCATCTTCTTCTTCTTCTTTAGACCATGGGGCCGTAGCCCGTTTCTATCTCCTTTCATCAAAAAATAACTTGGGCCTTCTGCCCGCATCTTCTTTTCTCGCTCTCTCCTCTCCTTCTCGCCTCCGCTTTCTTCCACTCCTTAGTCTTCTTCTTCACACTCATCTTCTTTTCTTCAACACATAGGGCCGCAGCCCGTTTCCATCTTCTTTCTTCAAACTAGCTTGGGCCTTTTTGCCCGCATCTTCTTTTCTCGCTCTTTCCACTCCTTCTTGCCTCCGCTTTCTTCCACTCCATCCTCTTCTTCTTCAAACAAAGGGCCTTCTTGCCCAAATCGTAACTCTTCACCACAAGCCCGCTTACTTTATACTCCCCGGGTTGAGAGTTGCAAGACCATCGCCTTTCAGCTTCCCTTCACGTGACTTCAGCACCGCAGGTCCTCTTCGACTCACTCTAGTAGCCCCATAACAAGCAGACATAAACCTTTCGCTCCAACTGATTCAACCCACGGCCATCCATACTCCGCTCCGTTTCGCCTCTTGGCTCATTCTTCAGTTCTTCAAACAGATTTCCAATCCGCATCCTCCATCAAGTGGTCTCACCATACGCCCGCGTTCTTTATCCTCCTGCCAGGTCCGGGAGTCTTCGGTCTCGAATCAAAGGGTTTCCCTAAACAGACTAAAAAAAATTCGCCCGCAGGCGCTCATCCACTCCAACACATACACCCTCTCATCTCAACCTTGCCCGCGTTGTTTATACTCCTGCCAGGTCCGGGAGTCTTGAAAAAATTTCCCCTTTTCTCCTCCTCCTGCACCCGCTTTCTTTATCCTCGCGCCAGGCCCGCGAGTCTTCTCTAGAGACACTAAGCCCGCAGGCTCCAACTTCAGCTTACAAAGATTCCAGGTCAACTAGGCCGCCCTTGAGCCGTGATGATAAAGAGCCACTCAACTTTCTCTAATCTGCTCCAAAATGCACCATCTCTAATCTGCACAAACCCGTCAACCTTATTTTCATGTCCGCCAACAAATTTTGGTCTCAAAACATGGCTCTCATAGCCCCACGAGATTCATTTTCAGCACAAATGAGCATTCCACTTCACTGCCCGTGGTTAGGCATAGATTCAGGTTCAAACAGATCAGCTACAGCAGCCTCTTCACAAAATCAAGACAAGTTGTGGGTAGTAGCATGCAGCCCCAACCCTGCTTCACTTCACCTGACGGCTCATTTTTTGAACACATGCAACCTGAACAAGCTTGACTTTTACGTCTCCACTTGCTGGACACTCATAGCCTGAAATCTTGGCCAACTTGCCTCCACCCATGTTGACCACCCCAGCAGTCGGGTAGGAGGTAGCTCTGATACCAAGTGTAACGCTGCATATCTGGTCCCACGGGTCCGCACTCGAATCCCGCACAAGAAACATGGCCCGCGGCCTCCCAGCACCGCGTCGCGTCTTGAAAACGCAGTAGAAGCCAACTCGCAAGACAAGTCAAGAAAACACGCCTTCGCGTCACAGCATGACCCCGTCGCGTCGTGTCGCGTTTCGGGCCATCACGCCCCATGATATCCCTCCCGCGTCGCGGTTTGCTCACAACACGCGTAACGCGTTTTTCTAACTTGCACAAGGGAAACTTGGCGCTTGGAGACGCCGGATCGCGCCACGGAAGAGTTCCGGGCTCACAAGGATCCACAATCAACCATCTTGGAACACGGCGCCACGGGGGCGACACGGTTCATATCCCACCTTTCCTCATAAAAAGTCATGGCGACTCGAACTCGGAACAGGGGGCCCGGCTGCCTCGCTCAAATTGAGAACCCTGCGTGCCGGGAGGCTAAAACGATGGTTGCTCCATGAGGCACGGCCTACATGGAGGAGGGGGGGAGACATGGGTTGCCCAAGCCTCACACTCCCTTCCCTCATAGGTGTTTTCGGCTCCAACGGCAAGGCATACCTACAAAGCCCGAAATTTTCCTTTGGGGGGGGGGGGGGGGGAGAGGGCGCCTCGCGACATGGCGTGTTGAGGGGGGAGGGGGGCCGAATTTTGGAGGGGGGGGGGGGGGGGGGCGCCGAATTTTGAAGGTGGGGGGGGGGGGCCAAAATTTTGAGGGGGGGGGGGGGGGGGGGGGGGGGGGGGGGGGCCGAATTTTTGAGGGGGGGGGGGGGGGGGGTTGGTGTGTGTAGAGAGGGGCCGAATTTTGAAGGGGGGGGGGGGGGCGAATTTTTGAGGGGGGGTGGGGGGGGGGGAGGGGTGGTGTGGTGTGTGTTGAGAGGGGGGGGGGGTGAGGGGGGCAGAATTTTTGAGCGGGCATCATGGTGGGTGGGTGGGTGTGTTAAGGGGAGGGGAGCACGTCGCGTCGTCATGTCAACACACACCACACCACCCCTCCCCCCCCCTCAAAAATCCCCCCCCCTCAACACACACCACACCACCCCTCCCCTTCCCCCCCTCCAAATTTCGCCCCCCCCTCAAAACACACCACCCCACCCCTCCCCCCCCCCCCCGCCCCCAAAAAATTCGCCCCCCCCCAACACACACCACCCCACCCCCCCCCCAAAAAATTCGGCCACCCCCCTCAACACACACCACACCACACCACACCACCCCTCCCCCCCCCCCCCAAAAAATCGCCCCCCCCCCCTCAATACACACCTCCCCCCCCCCCGCCCCCAACACACACCACCCCTCCCCCCCCCAAAAATTCGCCCCCCCCCCTCAATACACACCTCCCCACCCTTCCCCCCCCCTCAACACACACCACACCACACCACACCACCCCTCCCCTTCCCCCCTCCAAATTTCGCCCCCCCCTCAACACACACCACCCCACCCCTCCCCCCCCCTCCAAATTTCGCCCCTTCTCCCCCCCAAAAATTCGCCCCCCCCCCCCCCCTCAACACACACCACACCACACCACCCCTCCCCCCCCACCCCCCTCAACACACACCAACCCACACCACCCCTCCCCCACCCAAAAATCCCCCCCCCCCCTCAACACACACCACCCCACCCCCCCCCCCCCAACACACACCACACCACACCACCCCTCCCCCCCCCTCAAAAATCCCCCCCCCCCCCTCAACACACAAAACACCACCCCTCCCCCCCCCTCAACACACACCACACCACACCACCCCTCCCCCCCCCTCCAAAATTCACCCCCCACCCCCCTCAACACACACCACCCCACACCTCCCCTCCCCCCCCCCCAAAAATTTCCCCCCCCCCCCCAAAAACTTCCCCCCCCCCCTCAACACACACCACCACATCCCCCCCCCCTACACACACCACACCACCCCTCCCCCCCTCAAAAATCCCCCACCCCCTCAACACACAAAACACCACCCCTCCCCCCCTCAAAAATCCCCCCCCCCCCCCCAACACACACCACACCACACCACACCACACCTCCCCCCCCCCCCTCCAAATTTTGCCCCCCCCCCCAAAAATCCCCCCCCCACCTCAACACACACCACACCACACCACACCAACCCTCCCCTTCCCCCCTCCAAATTTCGCCTTCCCCTCAACACACACCACCCCACCCCTCCCCCCCCCCAAAAATTCGCCCCCCCCGTCCAAATTTCGCCCCTTCCCCCCCCCAAAAATTCCCCCCCCCCCCTCAACACACACCACACCACACCACCCCACACGACGCCTCCCCCCCTCAAAAATCCCCCCCCCTCAACACACACCACACCACACCACCCCTCCCCCCCCTCAAAAATCCCCCCCCTCAACACACACCACACCACCCCTCCCCTTCCCCCCCTCCAAATTTCGCCCCCCCCTCAACACACACCACCCCACCCCTCCCCCCCCCCCCGCCCCCCAAAAAATTCGCCCCCCCCCCCAACACACACCACCCCACCCCCCCCCCCCCCCAAAAATTCGGCCACCCCCCTCAACACACACCACACCACACACCCCCTCCCCCCCCTCCAAAATTTCCCCCCCCGCCCCCAACACAAACCACCCCTCCCCCCCCCCCCAAAAATTCGCGCCCCCCCCCTGAATACACACCTCCCCACCCCCCCCCCCCTCAACAAACACCACACCACCCCTCCCCCCCCCCTCAAAAATCCCCCCCCCCTCAACACACACCACACCACACCACCCCTCCCCCCCCCCCCCCCCAAAAAATCCCCCCCCCCGCCCCCCTCAACACACACCACCCCCCCCCCCCCCCCCCCCCACAACACACACCACACAACCCCTCCCCCCCCCTCAAAAATTCCCCGCCCCCCCCTCAACACACACCACACCACCCCTCCCCCCCCCCTCAAAAATCCCCCCCCCCCCCTCAACACACACCACACCACACCACCCCTCCCCCCCCCCCCACCTCCAAATTTTGCCCCCCCCCCCCAGAAAAATTGGCCCCCCCCCTCAACACACACCACACCACACCACCCCTCCCCCCCCCTCAAAAATTCCCCCCCCCCTCAACACACACCACCCCACCCCCCCCTCAACACACACCACACCACCCCTCCCCCCCCTCAAACACACACCACACCACCCTTCCCCTTCCCCCCCTCGAAATTTCGCCCCCCCCCTCAACACACACCACCCCACCCCTCCCCCCCGCCCCAAAAATTCGCCCCCCCCCCCCTCAACACACACCACACCACACCACCGCTCCCCCCCCCCCCCCTCCAAAATTCGCCCCCCCCCCAAAAATTTCCCACCCCTCCCCCCTCAACACACACCACCCCACCCCCCCCCCCCCCCCAACACACACCACACCACCCCTCCCCCCCCCCCCCCTCAACACACACCACACCACCCCTCCCCCCCCCCCCCCGCCCCCAAAAAATTCGCCCCCCCCCCCCCCAACACACACCACTCCACCCCCCCCCCCAAAAAAATTCGGCCACCCCCCTCAACACACACCACCCCACACCACCCCTCCCCCCCCCTCCAAAATTCGCCCCCCCCCCCCCCCCCCCCCCCCTCCCCAAACACACACCACCCCACCCCCCCCCTCAACACACACCACACTACCCCTCCCCCCCAAAAAATTCGGCCACCCCCCTCAACACACACCACACCACCCCTCCCCCCCCCCCCAAAATTCGCCCCCCCCCCCCCCCTCAATACACACCTCCCCACCCTTCCCCCCCCCCCCCTCAACACACACCACACCACACCACACCACCCCTCCCCTTCCCCTCCTCCAAATTTCGCCCCCCCCTCAACACACACCACCCCACCCCTCCCCCCCCCCCTCCAAATTTCGCCCCTTCTCCCCCCCAAAAATTCGCCCCCCCCCCCCTCCCTCAACACACACCACACCACACCACCCCTCCCCCCCCACCCCCCTCAACACACACCACCCCTCCCCCCCCCAAAAATCCCCCCCCCCCCAACACACACCACCCCACCCCCCCCCCAACACACACCACACCACCCCTCCCCCCCCCCCCCCCCCCTCAACACACACCACACCACCCCCCCCCCCCCCCCCTCCCTCAACACACACCACACCACCCCTCCCCCCCCCCCGCCCCCAAAAAATTCGCCCCCCCCCCGCCAACACACACCACTCCACCCCCCCCCCCCCAAAAAAATTCGGCCACCCCCCTCAACACACACCACACCACACAACACCACCCCTCCCCTTCCCCCCCTCCAAATTTCACCTTCCCCTCAACACACACCACCCCACCCCTCCCCCCCCCCAAAAATTCGCCCCCCCCGTCCAAATTTCGCCCCTTCCCCCCAAAAATTGGCCCCCCCCCCCCTCAACACACACCACGCCACACCACCCCTCCCCACCCCCCCCCCCCCTCAACACACACCACCCCACACCACCCCTCCCCCCCCCCCTCAACACACACCACACCACACCACCCCTCCCCTTCCCCCCCCTCCAAATTTCGCCCCCCCCTCAACACACACCACCCCACCCCTCCCTGCCCCCGCCCCCAAAAAATTCACCCCCCCCCCAACACACACCACCCCACCCCCCCCCCCCCCAAAAATTCGGCCACCCCCCTCAACACACACCACACCACACCACCCCTCCCCCCCCTCCAAAATTTGCCCCCCCACCCCCCGGCCTCAACACACACCACCCCTCCCCCCCCCCCCAAAAATTCGCCCCCCCCCCCCCTCAATGCACACCTCCCCACCCTTTCCCCCCCCCCCTCAATACACACCTCCCCACCCTTTCCCCCCCCCCTCAACACACACCACACCACCCCTCCCCCCCTCTCAAAAATCCCCCCCCCCCTCAACACACACCACACCACCCCTCCCCTTCCCCCCCTCCAAATTTCGCCCACCCCTCAACACACATTACCCCACCCCTCCCCCCCCCCCAAAAATTCGCCCCCCCCGCCCCTCAACACATACCACCCCACACCACACCACCCCTCCCCCCCCCCAAAAAAATCCCCCCCCCCCCCGCCCTCAACACACACCACCACGCCTCCGAAAACCCCGCTCGACCCACCCCACCCCGCGTCTCCCCCCCACGACACGGCGCACCCCCCCACGACGCCCCCCCGCACCCCACCTCGAAAAACCGCGCTCCCTCCACAGCACCCCACCTCTCCTCCAAAAACCCCGCTCGACCACCCCCACCCCGCGTCACCCCCCCACGACGCCCCCCCGCACCCCACCTCGAAAAACCCCGCTCCCTCCACAGCACCCCACCTCTCCTCCAAAAACCCCGCTTGACCACCCCAACCCCGCGTCACTCCCCCATGACACGGCGCACCGCCCCACCCCACCGCACCCCCCCACGACGCCCCCCCGCACCCCACCTCGAAAAACCGCGCTCCCTCCACAGCACCCCACCTCTCCTCCCAAAACCCCGCTCGACCACCCCCATCCCGCGTCACCCCCCACGACGCCCCCCCGCACCCCACCTCGAAAAACCCCGCTCGCTCCACAGCACCCCACCTCTCCTCCAAAAACCCCGCTTGACCACCCCAACCCCGCGTCACTCCCCCATGACACGGCGCACCCCCCCACGACGCCCCCCCCGCACCCCACCTCGAAAAACCCCGCTCCCTCCACGCCTCCGAAAACCCCGCTCGACCCACCCCACCCCGCGTCACCCCCCCACGACGCCCCCGCGCACCCCACCTCGGCAAACCCGCTGCATCCACACCACCCCACCCCACCTCGAAAAACCCGCTGCATCCACACCACCCCACCCCGCGTCACGGCACACCCCACCGCACCCCCCCTCGACGCGGCGCATCCCCCCCGCACCCCACCTCGAAAAACCCCGCCACGCCTCCAAAAACCCCGCTCGACCCAGCCCACCCCGCGTCACCCCCCACGACACGGCGCACCCTCCACCCCACCGCACCCCCCGACGACGCGGCGTATCCCCCGCGCACCCCACCTCCAAAAACCCCGCTCGACCCACGGCACGTCACCTCACCCCCCCACGACATGGCACACCCTCCCTCCTAAGAAATCCCGCTCCGCAATGACACGGCACACACACCCCACTGCACACGACCCCCTCCCGCGACACGGAACCTTCCACCCCCCGACGGACCTCCTCAAGAAACCCCCCCACGACATGGCACCCCCCCGCGACATGGCACACCCTCCCTCCTCAGAAATCCCCGCTCCAACAACCCGCCCGCGCAACATGGCACGCCCTCCCTCCTCGGAAAAACCCCGCTCCACCGAACCCCCCCACAACATGGCACACCCTCCGCTCCCAAAATACCTCGCATCTTGAGGAGGGGGTATCACGTGAGAGCGAGGCAGAGGGAGGGGCCAGGCACGACGTACGCAAAGACAATCGCGACGAGGAGAGGAGGCGCCGCGTCATGGCAAGGCGAGGGGGTTTCCTACCACGATGTCAGCGTTGGAGAGTCGAGACGTGATCCGAGGGGATTTCCATGCCACGGTCTCGAAACAAGCATGCAAAAGGGTGCAGCACCAGGACTTCCCGGGAGGTCACCCATCCCAGTACTGTTCTGGCCCAAGCGCGCTTAACTGCGGAGTTCTGATGGGATCCGGTGTATTAGCGC
>NW_028229613.1:102500-122500 GCF_053477565.2 Lygodium microphyllum | reverse complement strand
AGATGACCCAGGCTTGTGTAAAATCTCTATATCAAACTCTGCTAGGAAATCCTGCCATCTAGCTTGCTTGGGGGAAAGCTTGGGTTGGGTTTGGAAATATTTAAGAGAGATATTATCTGTGTAGACCTTTGTGGGTTTGTCTTGAACATAGTGTCTCCATTTTCTTAAGCAATAGACCACTGCGAACATCTCTTGTTCATGGGTTGCCCACCTCCTTTCTGTAGCATCCAATTTCTTAGATTCATAACAGACTGGGTGTCCATCTTGCATGAGGACACCCCCAATGGCGTATGCTGAGGCATCAGTATGGACTTCGAAAGGACGGGAAAAATCGGCCATCTTGAGTACTGGTGCCTGTATCATCATTTGCTTGAGTTGATCAAAAGCCCGTTGTTGCTGATCTGTCCACTGAAAAGTAGTTGTGGGGGATGTCAAATCTGTTAATGGTGCTGTAAGCTTGCTGTAGTCTTGAATAAAACGTCGACAGAAGACTGTAAACCCCAAAAATTCTCTGAGTTGTGCAAGCTTAGTAGGGGGTTGCCATTTGGTGACCGCCTGCACCTTCTTCGGATCAATTGCAATACCATCTGGTTTTATCAAAAAGCCCAAAAAATCTATCTGCTCAACTGCAAACTCGCACTTCTCTGGCTTAACATATAGTTGATGTTGGCGGAGGCGGGAGAAGACTTTGTGCAAGTGCTCCAAATGCTCCTCCAGGGTTTTGCTGTAAATCAAGACGTCATCAATATAGATGATTACAAAGTCATCTAGGAAATCAATAAAAACTTTATCCATTAGTTCACAGAAGGTTGCTGGTGCATTGGTGAGTCCCTCAGGCATCACCAGCCATTCATAACTGCCATAACGGCTCCGAAAAGCTGTCTTTTCTTCGTCGCCTTCTGCTATGCGAATCTGATGATATCCCGACCTCAAGTCGAGACGCGTGAAGAACCGGGCACCTTGAAGCCGATCCAATAAATCATCAACAACAGGCACGGGATATCGATTTCTGACTGTGAATTTGTTGAGAGCCCGGTAATCTGTACATAGCCGGAGAGATCCATCCTTCTTCTTAACAAAAAGAACTGGGGCTCCATAGGGGGATCTACTTGGCCGCATGTGCCCAGAGGCTTCCATTTGACCAATCTGCTTCTTGAGCTCCACCAATTCCGTGCCTGTCATCCTGTAAATCGGCCCAGCTGGAGGTTGAATTCCTGGCACAAGGTTAATCTTATGATCAACACTTCTGCGAGGAGGCAACCCATCGGGTAAATGGTCAGGCATGACATCTTGAAACTGATTGAGGAGCTCTTGCACCTTGTCGTTACCTATGGTCCAGATGATCTGCTGAATGACTGGGTCTTCTTGAATTAGGCGTGTAATGCAAAGACGTAACTGTCCCCCATGTTTCAATTCTTTTTCTAGCTGCTTAGCCGTAATTTCTGACATAGATGAGAGTGGATTTTGATCCGGAATTGGGTGATGTTGAGTATCTGCATCCCCTGTGAAGATTGGGATGGGAACGGGTTGGGGTGGAGAAATCGATTCCTGATGTTGTTGAGGAATTTCGGGCTTTGTAGGTATGTCTTGCCGCTGGAGCCAAAAGCACCTATGAGGGAGTACTCCTTGTAGCTCCCTCACCCACGGTTTGGGCGTCGTGTTGATGCGCGTTGATAGCTCCACCCACCCTCCGTGACATGGTCCCTTGCTGAGCCCGTGCAAGCTTGTAAATGCTTCCTAGCTATGAATATGACGTAAAGCCCCCAAGATGGGCCCTTTGGTAAAACCTCGCGTCGTGCTCCATTCCGTGTCGCGTTCCGTGACGTGTTCCGTGACGTGTTGAGGTGCCCCGTGACGCGTTCCGGGGTCAAAATGCAAAGTTTCCAGAAAGGGTCTAGTGCCGCCCCGGGGCCTAGACGGGGTCCCGAAAGGGTCCCGGAAGGGTCTCTGAGGGTTGGTCCATCACACTTGGTATCAGAGCCGCCCTCACGGGTGGCGTGTGCAAACCATCGTGTTGGGGAGCCTGGGCTGAGGCGTAATGGAAAAACTTCGAAGGGTATCCTACAAGCATCAAAGATTGTGGTGGTGGAGGATTTTTACAAAAAAAAAAGAAGGATTCTTGAAGATTATTTTGAGTTGGGAGAGGAGATAAGTGAGTTGAAAAGGAAGATGGAGGAAGGAGGTGAGAAGGTGAAAAGTGAGTCGAAGAAGAAGGTGGGGAAGATGAAAGAGGAGCAAGAGGAGCTGAAAGACGATCTAATGGATCTGAATGATGATATTGAAAAGTGGATCGCAAAGAGAACCAAGGTGGAAGAGTGGGAAGCACTAGAGGTGGAGAGTGAGTTGAGGAGAAAATTTTCTTTGGATTTTGGAATGTCTGTGGCTTATGGGGGAATGCCGGGAGAAAGAAGAGAAGGAGTGGTGAAGAGAAGTGCAGAGAAGGAAAGTGGAAGCGGGAAGGAGGTGGAAAGGAAGAAAACAAACGGTGCTGAAATGATGAAACCTATGCAAGGAGAATGTGTGGCAAGGAGAGGAATGGATGAGGAACGTGGGAGCAAGAAGGGAGTGGAGAAGAGGAAAGTGGAGGATGCGAAAGTGAAGAAAGCTATGCCTAAACTCATGAATGTGCCGCTACGGCGGCCTGTGCCTTCAAAGAGTAGCGAGCCGAGTTCGAGCTCCGGGACAGAGGAAGAAGATGAGGAAGAGAATGAGGATGAGGAGAATGAGGAGGAAGAGAAGAGGCGGGCTGCGAAGGCCCAGTTTGTTCATCTAATGAAAATTATGCAAAAGAGTTTGAAGGAGCGGGGTACGTCGGAGGAGGAGAGGATACGGGTTAAGGCAAAAACGCCGACCCCTTGTTTGAAGAAAAGGTTGGTTGATGAGAAGGGTGTGGTAAAGAGGCAGAACGCAGATTTGGTGGTGAGGCAAGGTGTGCGGAAAGAGAGAGATTTGAAGAAGAAGGTGATGTTTAAGGAAGGAAAAGGAGAGAAATGTGTTGTGGATGGAGTGTGGATTGAGGAGGTGGACGAGGCCAAAGAGGCTAAGTCAAGATCTTGTGCTGAAAAGGTGCTACGGGGTGATATGCCCTATGTGTTAGAAGAGATCGAAGAGAAGGAGAAGAGGAAGGAAGAGGGGAAAGGAGAGAAGAAGGAAGACCGTGCTAAGCTGAAAAGGTGTGCTGAGTTGAAGAAAAGTGTTCATGATGAAGTGAAGCATGGTGAGGAAAGGGGTGAGCTGAAGAAGGATAAAATCTTGGAGCAAAGTGGCGTGAAGCTTAAAGGAGATGGAATGCTGAAGCGTGGTGCTGAGTGGAGATGTGCTGGAAGGGAGAAAGCGAAGGAAGGCTCGTTTGGCCCAGCGAGCATAAACAAACTGGTGCCTTGTATTCTACCGTGTATAGATATTGAGATAAAGAGTAGAAGCCAGTTGAGGCGTGCTGAGTTAGGAGGTAAGGGAGTTTTGAAGTGTGCTGAGGTAGGAGGGAAGAAGGAAGACTCGTCTAGCCCAGCGAGTATAAAAGAACTGGCGCCGTGTAAGCTATCTTGTGCAGATGAGGAGAAAGAAGAAGAGGGTATTTTGAGATGTGTTGGAGTAGGGGAGAAGAAGGAAGACTCGTTCGGCCCAGCGAGTATAAACGAACTGGAGCCTTGTATTTCACTATTTTTGAGTTGTGTTGAAGAGGAGGAGGCGAAGGAAGACTCGTCTAGCCCAGCGAGTATAAACGAACTGGAGCCCCGCGTTTTACTAAGTAGTGATAATGAGTTGAAGTATAAAAGCAAAGTAGATAAGGAGGTATGTAGGAATGGTGTGAGGAGGAAGGTAGGAGTAGGAGAGGAGAAGGAAGGCTCGTCCGGCCCAGCGAGCATAAACGAACTGGGACCATCTTGTATGCTAAGTAGGAGTGCGGAAGTGTGTGTAGGAGTAGGGAAGGGTAAGGAGGACTCGTCGGGGCCAGCGAGTATAAACGAACTGGTACCTTGTGTTTTGTTTGATGCAAAGTTGGAGATGAAGAGTTGTGCTGAAGTGAAGAGCAGTGGTGAAGGGGAAGTGAAGGTGGACTCGTCGGGGCCAGCGAGTATAAACGAACTGGTACCTTGTGTTTTTTCTGATGCGGATAAGAAGATGAAGATTGAGAATGGGGAAGACTCCTTGCGCCGGGAGGATAAACAAACGGGCAACCTTGGTGTTAAGCTCGTGAGCCGCGAGGATAAACGAATGGCCGGATGTGTTGAGGATGGGGAAGACTCCTTGCGCCGGGAGGATAAACGAACGGGCAACCCTTGTGTGAAGCTCGTGAGCCGCGAGGGTAAACGAATGGCCGGATGTGTTGAGGAGGATGGGGAGGAGCTCGTGAGCCGCGAGGGTAAACGAATGGCCGGATGTGTTGAGGATGATGGGGAGGAGCTCGTTAGCCGCGAGGGTAAAAGAATGGCCTTGTGTGATGAGGATGGCTCCTTGCACCGGGAGGGTAAACGAATGGTTGAACGTTGGGTGAAGAAGGAGAGGAAGAGGAGAGTTGAGGTAGAGAGGAGTAGTGAGGATATGAGGAGAAAGCGTGTTGGAGAGGAAGGAAGTGTTGAGAAGAGGAAGAGAAGGAGAGTATGGAAACCTGTGAACAAATCATATGTACGCGGGGCAAAGGAGGAGACTATCTTGTCAAATCCAATGCCCCTTGAATCCGAATCGGCTAGCAGGCCACAGCGGGTTAGCTTTCGCAAGAAAGTGAAGTCCCCCTGCTACGAAACCAAGGAGGAGTTAACTTGTGCATCAATGGCTGATTCCGAGGGTGCAAAGCCCTCATGCAGCAAGCGAGGAGCAATGGCCGATTCTGAGGGTGACAGACCCTCGCGCGGCATAAAGATTGGGAGTGCTGGGGAGCTCCGAGTGTGGTCCAACCATGGCAAGTGTGTCTTCAGGAGGCGAACCCAAGTGGTGAGTTTCAGGGAGGCTCATGAGTCAAGGAAACCCACGTGCGCAGTCAAGCCCATTCTGGTCTCTGGGCCTAAGGGATGCAACCATCTTGGCGGAATCAAAGTGGCCGAAAGACTACGAGATGAAACCAAGGAGGAGGCAAGGAGGCTTCACACTCCTATGAGTTCCATGCAGATCCGGCTCTTCAAGGAGCAAGCAATGAAGAAGGGGGCGAGGTGTGAAGGCTTAGCTCCCGCGCGTGCTGTCAAGACGGATTCGGGCATGTTCAGGCCCATTTCTGAAGCAAAGCGAGGCGTGGTGGCCCCTCACCGAGAGTTGCTTGAGCAGATGGGAACCTTCTTGTCTTTTCAGGCCATACAGGGCCAGTTCGACGTGACTACGGCGGGGGACATAACCTTCGCAATGCAAGCCCGAAGGTTCAACGCTATGCAATGGACCAGACAGGCTTTCATATTCTGCGTAGAGATTGATCTGGCCATCAAGGGCCTGAAATTTCAAGTTGGCTTGGCATGTACGGATAGATCTAGAGCCTGCCTTCTTTTCTTGCGCATGAGACAGTCAGATCTGGGCAACAGAGGCCCGAAGGTGATCGCGGCGAGGGAAATGGCCCTCACACTCCAGGCGCGGCGGTTTGATGCTACCCATCAGGCCGTCACGAGCTGGCCAGGCGCTCTATCTCTCCAGTCCAACCAGGGTCCGTGCTCTCATCCTATCCTTCGGCCGGGGCAAACTTCAAGAAGGGTGGGGGCATTTGATGCGGGAGACTTGAATCTCTCGCGGCAGGCTAAGCGACGTGCTCCTTGCGGGCGCGTCGTGCGGGCTGTTCCTGGCACACGTGCTCCTCGTGCAGCTCAGTCCAACGGAAAACTTCCCCAAATCATTTTCAAGCTAACTCAGAGTGGGTTCAAAGAGTATGCTGCAACGTGGGGAAGAATTCCAAGTATCCTAAGTGCTCCCTTTGCAGGTCAGTCCAACAGAAGACTTCCCCAGATCCAAGTCAAGCCCCACAAAGTTCAGTTCAAGGTGTGCGCTGCAACGCGGGGAAGGATTCTTGACGCGAGTGAAATGGACCTCGCGCGAAGGGCCAAACGGCATGCTGCTTCCCAGCAGGTCGGGTGGTTTTCTTCAAAAAGAGCTTCATGGCAGATTTGTGCCTCCAAGGGCACAAAGAGAAAAGCTAGAAGAAAAGGGCGGGCGCTACTGAAGATTCGGACGATGGAGGTCCAACTCTTTTCAAGGGGAGGTGCGTTCAAGGCAAAACGCACCTCGTACACTCTCTTCATCGGCAATGAAATGCAAGATCTCGCCAACGAGGGCCTTCTTCCGCAAGGTGTCATTGCCTGGACCCTTGCATTCTGGGCTTGGCATTCAGAGTGAAAGCTGCTTGCTAAGTCCTTAGTCCACAGGCAGCTCGGCGCGCTCAAGCTGCTTGGCCTAAGTTGGAGCATGGGTGCACAACATGTCTTCGACTGGGTTACCCTCCATTCTGTGCTTGTAAATTTTGGTCAGCAGGTGGATGGGTTGATGTGCACAATAAAGTCTCTTTCACAATTCTGCCTAAGTCCCATTCTACTCCACAGTTGTAAATTGAGTCAGTGGGTGGAATGCAAGAAGTATGAAAAGTCCATGTTTCACGTTTGTAAATAGAGTCAGTGAGCATGGCACCTAGCGGGTAGACACTGGCCGCCTTGATAGTGAGGCGTGTTAAGACCCCCGACGATAAATATGAGTCTGAGTCATCTTGCAATTTTCAAAGGCTAGTAAGTTGTGCCTCCCCCACTCGATGTGGTCATCGAGTTTTTTCAAGGGGAGGTGTGTATGAGGGAGTACTCCCTGTAGCTCCCTCACCCACGGTTTGGGCGTCGTGTTGATGCGCGTTGATAGCTCCACCCACCCTCCGTGACATGGTCCCTTGCTGAGCCTGTGCAAGCTTGTAAATGCTTCCTAGCTATGAATATGACGTAAAGCCCCCAAGATGGGCCCTTTGGTAAAACCTCGCGTCGTGCTCCATTCCGTGTCGCGTTCCGTGACGTGTTCCGTGACGTGTTGAGGTGCCCCGTGACGCGTTCCGGGGTCAAAATGCAAAGTTTCCAGAAAGGGTCTAGTGCTGCCCCGGGGCCTAGACGGGGTCCCGAAAGGGTCCCGGAAGGGTCTCTGAGGGTTGGTCCATCACAGCACCTATGAGGGTTATGGTGCACTGCTGCCCGAAGAACTGTGGATGACCCTTGCTTGACTGGTGTATGCCTCTGAGGTAACTGTTTGGGAACCCATTTGTGTGTATAATTAGTACGAATAGTAGAAAGTGAGGGACTCACCCGGTTATTGTTGAAATAAGTAGTCACTGGGATTGGCGATGAAGAGCTAGCAGGATCGTGAGACCTGCGACGAAAGTATGGAACCCACACCACTGTGGTTGGGGTTTGAAGATAAATCTTGTTTCTTTGCATCCCCAAAATTTGCACCACGTGATGATCTACCCAATCCATTCCTAAAATGCCCTCAAACCCATCCATGGGTACAACAATGAAGTTTAACTTTGCTCGCCACTGCCCAATTTGTACTAGAACATCCTTTGCCATTTCACAAGCTTTATAGTTTCCCTGCACAAATGAAACTTCAAGCCCAGACGCCCTCGAGAGGCTGACGCCCAGGCGCGCTGCTACCTGCGGTGAAAGAAAATTATGTGTGGCACCTGTGTCCACCATTAAATTTTGCGAAATGTCTTCCACTGCTGCCTGAACATACATGTTGTTAATGCGAGGAATAAAAACAGGCATGGTAGTAGAGGTGTTAGCCTCAACAGCGCCCACTCTAGCTTTCTGATCCCAATCCTTGCCGTCTTCTTCAATTTCTGTAATGTGAACTGTGGATGGGGGCAACGTGGTATTAGCTTGAACATAAGCTGCCCGAGATCCACTTGTTGATGCCGTTGCCCCTTTTGAACAGTCGCGAGCGAAGTGAGGCCCTCCACATAAATTACATGCGATGGGGCCTCCCCTTCCTCTATATCCACTAGAGTAACCCCCTCGTGAGGAAAAATTACTTCGACCACCTCCTCCACCTATAGATCTGAAAGTTGTAGATGTACTAGCAGGGCTGGAGTCGGTCCTTGTGCCTTCAGTATACTCAATTCGAAGGGGTTGTTGATTTGACCATCCCGTTTCTGCACTAGGATTAGCTTGATTGAACCCTTGAGTTGTTCTTGGAGCCCATGATGTGCCACTCGAAGATGTATTACGCATGGAGCCGGCTTGCCTACCTTCAAAATCCATTAGCCTTTCAGCCATATTCATAGCCTCTGCAACTGTGGCTGGCTCCTGCTTTTCTATTTCTTGACGAGCCCACCGTTGCAAACCATATAAAAAACCATGTAGCTTTGTCGTCGGATCCATGTCGTGAAGCTGAAGCATAAGAGATCGGTATTTTTGAATGTAATCCCTCATTTTTCCAGTATACTGCTTGAGGAACCGCCATTCGTCTCTGACTTTGAATGGCTCATTCTTGGGAACAAAGTAATCGATCATCGCTTTTTGTAGATCTTCCCAAGAAAGTTTACCCCCCTGCTGTTCCTCCTCAAACATAAGCCACTTAGCTGCGTCTCCATCTAATAATTGAGCTGCTGCGAGACCTTTGCGACGGCTTGAAATTTTCATTAATTTCAGGTACCCATCCACCTCACGGATCCATCTGTTTAGACTGACAGAGTCTCTTTCTCCTTTATATTTGTTCGGAGGTTGTGGTTTAAATTTTCCTAAATCATCCGAAGATGAATCATCCCGATCTCTTCTGTCTTTTTTTCTGCGTCTTCTATGTGGTTCAACCTCATTATCTGTTTCAGCTTGAATTTTTCCCATAGCTTTGGGCAACATTGTGGCCAAAAGATCTTGCATCATACCCCTCATGGCCTCAATAGAGTTGGGTTCCCTATGGAACGCCACTCTTTCCTTCAGTGCTGCATCCAAATCATCCTCATGTTCCGTTGGGTACTCTTCCCCAACCTCCATTTGAGGTTTACTAGCCCCAATTCCAAGGGCTACTGAGATTTCATCTCGTTCCTCTCTAGCCGCACTTTTATTTCTGTTGCGTCCACCCATTTTTGATGACACAACTAGCTTTCCACTATGATCACTCCCACGCCTGTAGAAGGACCTGCCTTCGCGTGAGGAGAGGCTCTGATACCAAGTGTTACACACTATGAGTGCGTAAGGTAATTATCCCCAAGTTGACTTTGGCACAACATAACACGTCACGTCACAACACGTCACGACGCGTCACGGCACGGTGCGACGCGACACGGCACGGCACGGCACGACACGGCACGACACGACACGGCACGGCACGACACGGCACGGCACGGCACGGCACGGCACGGCACGGCACGACACGACACGGCACGGCACGTCACAACACAACACAACACGATTGCAAGATAAGAGAGTAAGAGAGTTTTGAGAATGAGAGTGAGAAGATGTTTTAGATTGAGAAGGATTTACAAGGAACGGGTAATTCGAAGATGGCGCAACACGCTACCAATTCTCGTCTCAACACCGTTTGGTAAGGAAGCAAGAGTATGCTCCCTTATAGGTGTTGTCACGAACCACCCCGGGTCCGCCTTGGGGTGGGGAGAGACCCAACCCCGAAAGCCCGCGTCAAGGGGAATCACCCACCTATCGGCGTGCTCACAAGCATGCGGAAGCGAATCTCAACATATCACAAGTAAACGCCAAGATGCACGGGGCTAAAAACGAAGGGCCCCTCTTGAGGGCCCGAGTATATTGCGAAGGCGGCACGAAGGCTCGCGAAGGTAACACGGCGCGAAACGCGCAAGGCACAAGGTTCGCGGGCACGCGATGGCGCAATATCAACCTGCTCACCAACACGACGTGACACCGCGGGTGGGGTAAGGACTCATGGAGCTCACATCCCCCATACACACCCCCCCTTGCTGAACTCGATGTCCTCATCGAGTCCTTACAAAAACCATCTGAGGTTGAGCAAGGAGTTGGTAATGCATGGTCAAAAGTTCGGGGGTCTTAACACGCCTCACTATCAAGGCGGCCAGTGTCTATCCCGCTAGACTCATACTTAACCAAAATTTCAGGGGTCTTTGCCGACTCGCTATCAAGCCGACCAGGGTCTACCCGCTAGGTGCCATGCCCACTGACTCGATTACAAGTGCGGAACATGGTCTTTCGGACTCGAAGTAAGGTAAACCACCCACGGACTCAATTACAAGTGTGGAGTGGTCCCGGGACATAGACTAGGAAGAAAACTTTTATTGAGCACTTCAATCCCTCCACCTGCTGACCAATTTACAAACACAGAGTGGAAGGTAACCCGGTTGGGGTCCTGGCAGTATGAGTGCACAGACCATGCCAGAGGGACTTGGGGCAAGGCAGGAGGCTCAGCTGGGAGCGTGCCATGCCATGAATGCAAGGGCCCAAGAGGTGGCACCTTGCGGAACGTGGCCCCGTTTGGCCTGATCTGTCAATCCGCGTACAAGGTAAGAGAGAGCATTTGCCCACGCTGGAGTGGACGCATCTCCCCTTCTGCATGAGGCAGCATTCAGCCACCGCGGGGTGACCGCATACCTCAATGTCTTCTTAGGGGTGCACTGTGGAGTTGCACCCCCCCTTGAGAGGTGAAGGGCCTTAATCGCCCGGATCTTCTTCTTGATGCACGCTTTCTTGAGTAGGGCCTTGATTGCCCAGATTGGCGCTTTGGCACTTTGAGCTGTCTTCTTGAAGAAGAGCCCACACTGCCCTCTTTCGAAGGTAGCATGTCTCTTTGCGCGGAAGGCGCGATCCCAGCATGTTGCACCAGCCGTCTTCATCTGCTTGGACCTTCCTGGGTCGGGAGCACCGTGTACAGGGACGCACCGAGGGGCATACGGTGTTGCTGCATGCCTTCTTGCGCGTCGCGAGAGATCCATTTCTCCCGCATCAAACACCCTGCCTCTCGTTGGAGCACACCTGGACGCCGAAAGAGGAGGAGGGGGTTCGTCCTGAGTGGACTGGATATTTGGAGCGCCTGAACAAAGCAAGGTGACTTGACGGGTTGCATCAAATCGCCTAGCCTGCAGTGCAAGGGACATCCTCCCTGCGGTCAAAACCATTGGGCCTTTGTCACCCAGATACATCGTTACTCGGATTGATTTAGGTAGGCAGCCCTCGGGCAGATCCATCGTCCATGTCATGCCTATATGTATGTTATGGCCCTTGATGGCCAGCTCTTGCGTTGAGGTTCCTTGGGCAAGTAGCAAGGTCAAATGCATAGCATCAAACCTCCTAGCCTGCATAGCGCGAGCCATAGACTGCGCCGTCACAACTTGGAATTGGCCCTCAGAGACCATATTATACAATAAGGCACATAAGGTTGGAGGTGGATTCACGTTGTGCCCCAGCACAAGTTCACCCACATCGTGTCGGGACCTTGGCATGTCCAGATCTGTCTTTGGGTCGCAAGTTCGGGCTAAGACTTCACTCCTAGCTCGTTCCAACCTATCTCGCTCCATAACGAGCTGCATCCATCGTGAATGACCTGGAGGGTGAAGCCTCCTTGGAACCGACTTGGTTGGATCATGCAGCCAGCCTACTACGATGATCTCACCAAGAAGATTACACCCCTTTGGTCCAGAGACCGGAATGGGCTTGAACGCGCGTGCGGGCCTTTCAGGCAAGGGGATCTCCTTGAAATTCACCTTCATGGGGAGCACGGACTCTGCGTCGACGTGTAACTCTGCCACTTGGGTTCCATTCACAAAGACCCATTCACCATGATCGGTCCAAACAAGAGGCATCCCAGCAGTTGCCTCAGCTTTGCTGTGTGAGGGCTCGGTCACCTCTGAATCAGCCATTTGAGCACAAAGGGTTATCTCCTCATCACGTTCATAGGAGTGGATGGTCACTTGCGGAGCAAATGTCACCCGACGTCTCCCAGACACGGATTCGGATTGAGGTGTTGGAGTTGACTCGGAAGTCTCATCCTTCACCTCGGGACAGGGCGTAAGGTTCACAGGTTTCGCCTGCGCTTTGATCTTCTTTCTCTTCTTGGAGCTCAGCTTGACTCCTTCTGTCCTGTCGCCTGCTGCTGAGGGTGTGACCGTTTCTTTATTCTCCTGGCACAGGGAGATGGCAAGATTTCCATCATTTGCCTTGGGGTTGGCCTTTGGTTTAGTCTCGTGGCTCCGCGAGTCTTCCGCTGCGCGACTCTGAGGTGTTGCAGCATCAGGGTTGGCCATTGGTTTATTCTCGTGGCTCCGCGAGTCTTCAGCTGCGCGACTTTGGGGTCTTGCAGCCTCGGTGGGGGTTGCCATTCGTTTATACTCCTGGCTCAGGGAGTTCTTCTTCTTCTTTGCGATCTTCTGATGGGGCTCATGGTAGGGGGCCGTTGGTTTATCCTCCCGGCGTAAGGAGCTTGCTTGGTATTCTTCTTTGGCATGGGGGTTGCCCGTTTGTTTAGCCTCCCGGTGCAAGGAGTCTTCTCGGTGCTTGCTCTGCATGTTGGCCATTCCTTTACTCTCCCGGCTCAAGGAGACCTTCTGATCTTTCGTTGGGGCATAGGCCGTTCGTTTATCCTCCCGGCTCAAGGAGTCTTCTCGCTGGAACGCTTCAGGGTCGGCCATTCGTTTTCCCTCCCGGCTCAAGGAGTCTTGTTTCCCATCCACGTCCTGAGTAAGAGTTATTTTTCCGTGGACCTCATAACCACGTGCCCGGCCTGTATGTGAAGGTTGGGGCGAGAGGGTGGCATAGCCAGATGAGTGGTCACGAGAGCTCGAACCCGGCTCCGTGCCATGGTGGGAGTCACACTCACGAGAGCTCGAACTCGGCTCCGTGTGGACCGGGATATCTTTCTTCTTCTTCTGGGCCTCAGCCCAACTCAGCATGATCTTGGCCCTTACGGCCTTTCGAGAAAAACTTGGGGCCCTTGGCCCGTCATCATCCTCACTTGACTCCGCAGAGTCTCCAGTCCAGTCGCTGTAGTCGTCACTCGAGCTCGAACTCGGCTGAGTGCGATGAGGGGAAGTCGGGGTCGACATGGTCACCTGCTCTTGAGTAGTAGGAGGAGGTGGGTTGGCCTTTTGGAGTGCTAAACTCGGCATTGCGCCAGCCGCGATCTCCGCACCATAATCCCTTGCGATCCCCCGTTTGAGGTTGCTTTCGAACTCCAGGGTATCCCAGTCTCCCGCTTCTATGAGGTGGTCGCACCATTCCTCTATTCTAGCATTCAGATTTTTCAAGTCAGCACGGTTCCATGCGAGGTCGCTAGTAACCTCATCGATGCGCCGGTCCAGGTCCGACAGCACCGAGCCAAGGGGCTTTTCACTACCCTTGAGTAGATCCACCTTGGTCTTCCATTCTGCCCTTCTTTTAGATTCCAACGTTGAGTGATCTAGTAGGAGCTGCCTCTTCTCGGCATACATCCGTTCGATCTCATCTTTTAGCATAGATGCTTTAGACTTCACCTTGGGGGCCATTTCACGGTCCAGGTTTCGCCTCCCGGAGGGCATTGGAGCACCTACCGCGGAGTTTGCTCTGATACCAAGTGTCACGAACCACCCCGGGTCCGCCTTGGGGTGGGGAGAGACCCAACCCCGAAAGCCCGCGTCAAGGGGAATCACCCACCTATCGGCGTGCTCACAAGCATGCGGAAGCGAATCTCAACATATCACAAGTAAACGCCAAGATGCACGGGGCTAAAAACGAAGGGCCCCTCTTGAGGGCCCGAGTATATTGCGAAGGCGGCACGAAGGCTCGCGAAGGTAACACGGCGCGAAACGCGCAAGGCACAAGGTTCGCGGGCACGGGATGGCGCAATATCAACCTGCTCACCAACACGACGTGACACCGCGGGTGGGGTAAGGACTCATGGAGCTCACATCCCCCATAGGTGTTTTCGGCTCCAACGGCAAGGCATACCTACAAAGCCCGAAATTTTCCTTTGGGGGGGGGGGGGGGGGAGGGCGCCTCGCGACATGGCGTGTTGAGGGGGGGAGGGGGGGCCGAATTATGGAGGGGGGGGGGGGGGGGCGCCGAATTTTGAAGGTGGGGGGGGGGCCGAAATTTTGAGGGGGGGGGTGGGGGGGGGGGAGGGGGGGGGCCGAATTTTTGAGGGGGGGGGGGGGGGGGAGGGGGGGGGGTTGGTGTGTGTAGAGAGGGGCCGAATTTTGAAGGGGGGGGGGGGGGGGGCGAATTTTTGAGGGGGGGTGGGGGGGGGAGGGGTGGTGTGGTGTGTGTTGAGAGGGGGGGGGGAGGGGGCAGAATTTTTGAGCGGGCGTCATGGTGGGTGGGTGGGTGTGTTAAGGGGAGGGGAGCACGTCGCGTCGTCATGTCAACACACACCACACCACCCCTCCCCCCCTCAAAAATCCCCCCCCCCTCAACACACACCACACCACCCCTCCCCTTCCCCCCCTCCAAATTTCGCCCCCCCCTCAAAACACACCACCCCACCCCTCCCCCCCCCCCCGCCCCCAAAAAATTCGCCCCCCCCCCAACACACACCACCCCACCCCCCCCCAAAAAATTCGGCCACCCCCCTCAACACACACCACACCACACCACACCACCCCTCCCCCCCCCCCCAAAAATTCGCCCCCCCCCCCGCCCCCAACACACACCACCCCTCCCCCCCCCCAAAAATTCGCCCCCCCCCCTCAATACACACC
The DNA here is from genome assembly GCF_053477565.2 of Lygodium microphyllum. NCBI lineage: Eukaryota > Viridiplantae > Streptophyta > Polypodiopsida > Schizaeales > Lygodiaceae > Lygodium > Lygodium microphyllum. The sequence goes on along the minus strand of NW_028229613.1, from coordinate 107,901 downwards.
TCCCCACCCTTCCCCCCCCCCCTCAACACACACCACACCACACCACACCACCCCTCCCCTTCCCCCCCTCCAAATTTCGCCCCCCCCTCAACACACACCACCCCACCCCTCCCCCCCCCCTCCAAATTTCGCCCCTTCTCCCCCCCAAAAATTCGCCCCCCCCCCCCCCCCTCAACACACACCACACCACACCACCCCTCCCCCCCCCCACCCCCCTCAACACACACCACACCACACCACCCCTCCCCCCCCTCCAAAATTCACCCCCCACCCCCTCAACACACACCACCCCACACCTCCCCTCCCCCCCCCAAAAATTTCCCCCCCCCCCCAACACACACCACCACATCCCCCCCCCCTCAACACACACCACACCACCCCTCCCCCCCCTCAAAAATCCCCCCCCCCCCCCTCAACACACAAAACACCACCCCTCCCCCCCCCCCTCAAAAATCCCCCCCCCCCCCCCAACACACACCACACCACACCACCCCTCCCCCTCCCCCCTCCAAATTTTGCCCCCCCCCCAAAAAATCCCCCCCCCCCCCCTCAACACACACCACACCACACCACACCAACCCTCCCCTTCCCCCCTCCAAATTTCGCCTTCCCCTCAACACACACCACCCCACCCCTCCCCCCCCCCCCCAAAAATTCGCCCCCCCCCGTCCAAATTTCGCCCCTTCCCCCCCCAAAAATTCGCCCCCCCCCCTCAACACACACCACCCCACACCACGCCTCCCCCCCTCAAAAATTCCCCCCCCCCCTCAACACACACCACACCACACCACACCACCCCTCCCCTTCCCCCCCTCCAAATTTCGCCCCCCCCTCAACACACACCACCCCACCCCTCCCCCCCCCGCCCCCAAAAAATTCGCCCCCCCCCCCCAACACACACCACCCCACCCCCCCCCCCCCAAAAATTCGGCCACCCCCCTCAACACACACCACACCACACACCCCCTCCCCCCCTCCAAAATTCCCCCCCCCCCCCCCCCGCCCCCAACACAAACCACCCCTCCCACCCCCCCCCAAAAATTCGCGCCCCCCCCCCCCCCTCAATACACACCTCCCCACCCCCCCCCCAACACACACCACCCCACCCCCCCCCCTCAACACACACCACACCACCCCTCCCCCCCCTCAAAAATCCCCCCCCCCCCTCAACACACACCACACCACCCCTCCCCTTCCCCCCCCTCGAAATTTCGCCCCCCCCTCAACACACACCACCCCACCCCTCCCCCCCGCCCCAAAAATTCGCCCCCCCCTCCAAATTTCCCCCCTTCCCCCCCCAAAAATTCGCCCCCCCCCCTCAACACACACCACACCACACCACCGCTCCCCCCCCCCCCCTCCAAAATTCGCCCCCCCCCCCAAAAATTTCCCACCCCTCCCCCCTCAACACACACCACCCCACCCCCCCCCCAACACACACCACACCACCCCTCCCCCCCCCCCCCCCCTCAACACACACCACACCACCCCTCCCCCCCCCCCCCTCCCTCAACACACACGACACCACCCCTCCCCCCCCCGCCCCCAAAAAATTCGCCCCCCCCCCCCCCCGCCAACACACACCACTCCACCCCCCCCCCCCCAAAAAATTCGGCCACCCCCCTCAACACACACCAGACCACACAACACCACCCCTCCCCTTCCCCCCCTCCAAATTTCACCTTCCCCTCAACACACACCACCCCACCCCTCCCCCCCCCCCAAAAATTCGCCCCCCCCGTCCAAATTTCGCCCCTTCCCCCCCCAAAAATTCCCCCCCCCCTCAACACACACCACGCCACACCACCCCTCCCCCCCCCCCCCCCCTCAACACACACCACCCCACACCACCCCTCCCCCCCCCCCCCCCCCAACACACACCACACCACACCACACCACCCCTCCCCTTCCCCCCCTCCAAATTTCGCCCCCCCCTCAACACACACCACCCCACCCCTCCCCCGCCCCCGCCCCCAAAAAATTCACCCCCCCCCAACACACACCACCCCACCCCCCCCCCCCCCCCAAAAATTCGGCCACCCCCCTCAACACACACCACACCACACCACCCCTCCCCCCCCTCCAAAATTTGCCCCCCCACCCCCCGGCCCCAACACACACCACCCCTCCCCCCCCCCCCCAAAAATTCGCCCCCCCCCCCCTCAATACACACCTCCCCACCCTTTCCCCCCCCCCTCAACACACACCACACCACCCCTCCCCCCCTCTCAAAAATCCCCCCCCCCCCTCAACACACACCACACCACCCCTCCCCTTCCCCCCCTCCAAATTTCGCCCACCCCTCAACACACATTACCCCACCCCTCCCCCCCCCCCAAAAATTCGCCCCCCCCCGCCCCTCAACACATACCACCCCACACCACACCACCCCTCCCCCCCCCCAAAAAAATCCCCCCCCCCCCCCCCCCCTCAACACACACCACCCCACCCCCCCCTCAACACACACCACACCACACCACACCACCCCTCCCCTTCCCCCCCCTCGAAATTTCGCCCCCCCCTCAACACACACCACCCCACCCCTCCCCCCCCGCCCCAAAAATTCGCCCCCCCCTCCAAATTTCGCCCCTTCCCCCCTCGTCACTCCCCCACCCAACCCAACCCCGCGTCACCCCCATGACACGGCACACCCCCCCACCCCACCGCACCCCCCCACGACGCCCCCCCCCCGCACCCCACCTCGAAAAACCCCGCTCCCTCCACGCCACACCACAAATGCCTCCGAAAACCCCGCTCGACCCACCCCACCCCGCGTCACCCCCCCACGACATGGCGCACCCCCCACCCCACCGCACCCCCCAACGACGCCGCCCCGCACCCCACCTCGAAAAACCCCGCTCCCTCCATACCACCCCACCACGCCTCCGAAAACCCCGCTCGACCCACCCCACCTCGCGTCAGCCCCCCACGACACGGCACACCCCACCGCACCCCCCCACGACGCGGCGCATATCCCCCCCCCCCCGCACCCCACCTCGAAAAACCCCGCTCGACCCACCCAACCCCGCGTCACCCCCCCAGGACACGGCGCACCCCCCCACCCCACCGCACCCCCCCACGACGCGGCGCATATCCCCCCCCCCCCCCCCCGCACCCCACCTCGAAAAACCCCGCTCGACCCACCCCACCCCGCGTCACCCCCCCACGACACGGCGCACCCCCCCACCCCACCGCACCCCCCCACGACGCCCCCCCCCCCGCACCCCACCTCGAAAAACCCCGCTCCATCCACGCCACACCACCACGCCTCCGAAAACCCCGCTCGACCCACCCCACCCCGCGTCTCCCCCCCACGACACAGCGCACCCCCCACCCCACCGCACCCCCCAACGACGACGCCCCGCACCCCACCTCGAAAAACCCCGCTCCCTCCATACCACCCCACCACGCCTCCGAAAACCCGGCTCGACCCACCCCACCTCGCGTCAGCCCCCCACGACACGGCACACCCCCCACACCCCACCGCACCCCCCCACGACGCGGTGCATATTCCCCCCCCCCCGCACCCCACCTCGAAAAACCCCACTCGACCCACCCAACCCCGCGTCACTCCCCCAGGACACGGCGCACCCCCCCACCCCACCGCACCCCCCCACGACGCGGCGCATATCCCCCCCCCCCCCCCCGCACCCCACCTCGAAAAACCCCGCTCGACCCACCCCACCCCGCGTCACCCCCCCACGACACGGCGCACCCCCCCACCCCACCGCACCCCCCCACGACGCCCCCCCCCGCACCCCACCTCGAAAAAGCCCGCTCCCTCCACGCCACACCACCACGCCTCCGAAAACCCCGCTCGACCCACCCCACCCCGCGTCTCCCCCCCACGACACGGCGCACCCCCCCACGACGCCCCCCCGCACCCCACCTCGAAAAACCGCGCTCCCTCCAGAGCACCCCACCTCTCCTCCAAAAACCCCGCTCGACCACCCCCACCCCGTGTCACCCCCCACGACGCCCCCCCGCACCCCACCTCGAAAAACCCCGCTCCCTCCACAGCACCCCACCTCTCCTCCAAAAACCCCGCTTGACCACCCCAACCCCGCGTCACTCCCCCACGACACGGCGCACCCCCCCACCCCACTGCACCTCGAAAAACCCCGCGTCACCCCCCACGACGCCCCCCCGCACCCCACCTCGAAAAACCCCGCTCCCTCCACAGCACCCCACCTCTCCTCCAAAAACCCCGCTTGACCACCCCAACCCCGCGTCACTCCCCCATGACACGGCGCACCCCCCCACGACGCCCCCCCCGCACCCCACCTCGAAAAACCCCGCTCCCTCCACACCACCCCGCCACGCCTCCAAAAAACCGCGCTCGACCCACCCCACCCCGCGTCACGGCGCACCCCCCACCCCAGCGCACCCCCCCACGACGCCCCCCCCCCACCCCACCTCGAAAAACCGCGCTCCATCCACAGCACCCCACCTCTCCTCCAGAAACCCCGCTCGACCAACCCCACCCCGCGTCTCCCCCCCACGACACGGCGCACCCCCCCACGACGCCCCCCCGCACCCCACCTCGAAAAACCGCGCTCCCTCCACAGCACCCCACCTCTCCTCCAAAAACCCCGCTCGACCACCCCCACCCCGCGTCACCCCCCACGACGCCCCCCCGCACCCCACCTCGAAAAACCCCGCTCCCTCCACACCACCCCGCCACGCCTCCAAAAAACCGCGCTCGAGCCACCCCACCCCGCGTCACGGCGCACCCCCCACCCCAGCGCACCCCCCCCACGACGCCCCCCCCCCACCCCACCTCGAAAAACCGCGCTCCATCCACAGCACCCCACCTCTCCTCCAAAAACCCCGCTCGACCAACCCCACCCCGCGTCTCCCCCCCACGACACGGCGCACCCCCCCACGACGCCCCCCCGCACCCCACCTCGAAAAACCGCGCTCCCTCCACAGCACCCCACCTCTCCTCCAAAAACCCCGCTCGACCACCCCCACCCCGCGTCACCCCCCACGACGCCCCCCCGCACCCCACCTCGAAAAACCCCGCTCCCTCCACAGCACCCCACCTCTCCTCCAAAAACCCCGCTCGACCACCCCAACCCCGCGTCACTCCCCCACGACACGGCGCACCCCCCCACCCCACCGCACCCCCCCACGACGCCCCCCCGCACCCCACCTCGAAAAACCGCGCTCCCTCCACAGCACCCCACCTCTCCTCCAAAAACCCCGCTCGACCACCCCCACCCCGCGTCACCCCCCACAACGCCCCCCCGCACCCCACCTCGAAAAACCCCGCTCCCTCCACAGCACCCCACCTCTCCTCCAAAAACCCCGCTCGACCACCCCAACCCCGCGTCACTCCCCCACGACATGGCGCACCCCCCCACCCCACCGCACCCCCCCACGACGCCCCCGCGCACCC
>NW_028229613.1:85000-92500 GCF_053477565.2 Lygodium microphyllum | reverse complement strand
CCCCCCCCCCTCAATACACACCTCCCCACCCTTCCCCCCCCCCCTCAACACACACCACACCACACCACACCACCCCTCCCCTTCCCCCCCTCCAAATTTCGCCCCCCCCTCAACACACACCACCCCACTCCTCCCCCCCCCTCCAAATTTCGCCCCTTCTCCCCCCCAAAAATTCGCCCCCCCCCCCCCCCCCCCCTCAACACACACCACACCACACCACCCCTCCCCCCCCACCCCCCTCAACACACACCAACCCACACCACCCCTCCCCCCCCCCAAAAATCCCCCCCCCCCCCTCAACACACACCACCCCACCCCCCCCCCCCCCCAACACACACCACACCACACCTCCCCCCCCCCCTCAAAAATTCCCCCCCCCCTCAACACACAAAACACCACCCCCCCCCCCCCCCCCCAAAACACACCACACCACACCACCCCTCCCCCCCCCCTCCAAATTTTGCCCCCCCCCTCAACACACACCACACCACACCACCCCTCCCCCCCCCTCCAAAATTCACCCCCCACCCCCCTCAACACACACCACCCCACACCTCCCCTCCCCCCCCCCCCAAAAATTTCCCCCCCCCCAAAAATTTCCCCCCCCCCCTCAACACACACCACCACATCCCCCCCCCTCAACACACACCACACCACCCCTCCCCCCCCCTCAAAAATCCCCCACCCCCTCAACACACAAAACACCACCCCTCCCCCCCCCTCAAAAATCCCCCCCCCCCCCAACACACACCACACCTCCCCCCCCCCCTCCAAATTTTGCCCCCCCCCCCCAAAAATCCCCCCCCCACCTCAACACACACCACACCACACCACACCAACCCTCCCCTTCCCCCCAAATTTCGCCTTCCCCTCAACACACACCACCCCACCCCTCCCCCCCCCCCAAAAATTCGCCCCCCCCGTCCAAATTTCGCCCCTTCCCCCCCCAAAAATTCCCCCCCCCCCTCAACACACACCACACCACACCACCCCACACGACGCCTCCCCCCCCTCAAAAATTCCCCCCCCCCCTCAACACACACCACACCACACCACCCCTCCCCCCCCCTCAAAAATCCCCCCCCTCAACACACACCACACCACCCCTCCCCTTCCCCCCCTCCAAATTTCGCCCCCCCCTCAACACACACCACCCCACCCCTCCCCCCCCCCCGCCCCCAAAAAATTCGCCCCCCCCCCCAACACACACCACCCCACCCCCCCCCCCCCCAAAAATTCGGCCACCCCCCTCAACACACACCACACCACACACCCCCTCCCCCCCCTCCAAAATTTGCCCCCCCCCCCCCCCCCCGCCCCCAACACAAACCACCCCTCCCCCCCCCCAAAAATTCGCGCCCCCCCCCCTCAATACACACCTCCCCACCCCCCCCCCTCAACAAACACCACACCACCCCTCCCCCCCCTCAAAAATCCCCCCCCCCCTCAACACACACCACACCACACCACCCCTCCCCCCCCCCCCCCCCCCAAAAAATCCCCCCCCCCCGCCCCCCTCAACACACACCACCCCACCCCCCCCCCCCCCACAACACACACCACACAACCCCTCCCCCCCCCCTCAAAAATTCCCCGCCCCCCCCTCAACACACACCACACCACCCCTCCCCCCCCCCTCAAAAATCCCCCCCCCCTCAACACACACCACACCACACCACCCCTCCCCCCCCCCCCCACCTCCAAATTTTGCCCCCCCCCCCAAAAAAATTGGCCCCCCCCCTCAACACACACCACACCACACCACCCCTCCCCCCCCCTCAACACACACCACCCCACCCCCCCCCTCAACACACACCACACCAACCCTCCCCCCCCCCTCAAAAATCCCCCCCCCCTCAACACACACCACACCACCCCTCCCCTTCCCCCCCTCGAAATTTCGCCCCCCCCTCAACACACACCACCCCACCCCTCCCCCCCCGCCCCAAAAATTCGCCCCCCCCCCCCTCAACACACACCACACCACACCACCGCTCCCCCCCCCCCCTCCAAAATTCGCCCACCCCCCAAAAATTTCCCACCCCTCCCCCCTCAACACACACCACCCCACCCCCCCCCCCCAACACACACCACACCACCCCTCCCCCCCCCCCTCCAAATTTTTCCCCCCCCCCCCCCCCAAAAAATTGGCCCCCCCCTCAACACACACCACACCACACCACCCCTCCCCCCCCCTCCAAAATTCACCCCCCACCCCCTCAACACACACCACCCCACACCTCCCCTCCCCCCCCCAAAAATTTCCCCCCCCCCCCCAACACACACCACCACATCCCCCCCCCCCTCAACACACACCACACCACCCCTCCCCCCCCCTCAAAAATCCCCCCCCCCTCAACACACAAAACACCACCCCTCCCCCCCCCTCAAAAATCCCCCCCCCCCCCAACACACACCACACCACACCACCCCTCCCCCTCCCCCCTCCAAATTTTGCCCCCCCCCCCAAAAAATTGGCCCCCCCCTCAACACACACCACCCCTCCCCCTCCCCTCCAAAATTCGCCCCCCCCACCCCTCAAAAATCCCCCCCCCCCCCCTCAACACACACCACACCAACCCTCCCCTTCCCCCCTCCAAATTTCTCCTTCCCCTCAACACACACCACCCCACCCCTCCCCCCCCCCCCCAAAAATTCGCCCCCCCCGTCCAAATTTCGCCCCTTCCCCCCCCAAAAATTCGCCCCCCCCCCCTCAACACACACCACCCCACACCACGCCTCCCCCCCCTCAAAAATTCCCCCCCCCCCCTCAACACACACCACACCACACCACACCACCCCTCCCCTTCCCCCCCTCCAAATTTCGCCCCCCCCTCAACACACACCACCCCACCCCTCCCCCCCCCCGCCCCCAAAAAATTCGCCCCCCCCCCCCAACACACACCACCCCACCCCCCCCCCCCCCCAAAAATTCGGCCACCCCCCTCAACACACACCACACCACACACCCCCTCCCCCCCTCCAAAATTCCCCCCCCCCCCCCCCCCCCCGCCCCCAACACAAACCACCCCTCCCACCCCCCCCCAAAAATTCGCGCCCCCCCCCCCCCCCTCAATACACACCTCCCCACCCCCCCCCCCCAACACACACCACCCCACCCCCCCCCTCAACACACACCACACCACCCCTCCCCCCCCCTCAAAAATCCCCCCCCCCCTCAACACACACCACACCACCCCTCCCCTTCCCCCCCTCGAAATTTCGCCCCCCCCTCAACACACACCACCCCACCCCTCCCCCCCGCCCCAAAAATTCGCCCCCCCCTCCAAATTTCCCCCCTTCCCCCCCAAAAATTCGGCCCCCCCCCTCAACACACACCACACCACACCACCGCTCCCCCCCCCCCCCCTCCAAAATTCGCCCCCCCCCCCCAAAAATTTCCCACCCCTCCCCCCTCAACACACACCACCCCACCCCCCCCCCCCAACACACACCACACCACCCCTCCCCCCCCCCCCCCCCCCCCTCAACACACACCACACCACCCCTCCCCCCCCCCCCTCCCTCAACACACACGACACCACCCCTCCCCCCCCCCGCCCCCAAAAAATTCGCCCCCCCCCCCCCCCGCCAACACACACCACTCCACCCCCCCCCCCAAAAAATTCGGCCACCCCCCTCAACACACACCACACCACACAACACCACCCCTCCCCTTCCCCCCCTCCAAATTTCACCTTCCCCTCAACACACACCACCCCACCCCTCCCCCCCCCCCAAAAATTCGCCCCCCCCGTCCAAATTTCGCCCCTTCCCCCCCCAAAAATTCCCCCCCCCCCTCAACACACACCACGCCACACCACCCCTCCCCACCCCCCCCCCCCCCCCTCAACACACACCACCCCACACCACCCCTCCCCCCCCCCCCCCCAACACACACCACACCACACCACCCCTCCCCTTCCCCCCCTCCAAATTTCGCCCCCCCCTCAACACACACCACCCCACCCCTCCCCCGCCCCCGCCCCCAAAAAATTCACCCCCCCCCCCAACACACACCACCCCACCCCCCCCCCCCCCCCAAAAATTCGGCCACCCCCCTCAACACACACCACACCACACCACCCCTCCCCCCCCCTCCAAAATTTGCCCCCCCACCCCCCGGCCCCAACACACACCACCCCTCCCCCCCCCCCCCAAAAATTCGCCCCCCCCCCCTCAATACACACCTCCCCACCCTTTCCCCCCCCCCCCTCAACACACACCACACCACCCCTCCCCCCCCTCTCAAAAATCCCCCCCCCCTCAACACACACCACACCACCCCTCCCCTTCCCCCCCTCCAAATTTCGCCCACCCCTCAACACACATTACCCCACCCCTCCCCCCCCCCCCCCAAAAATTCGCCCCCCCCGCCCCTCAACACATACCACCCCACACCACACCACCCCTCCCCCCCCCAAAAAAATCCCCCCCCCCCCCCCGCCCTCAACACACACCACCCCACCCCCCCCTCAACACACACCACACCACACCACACCACCCCTCCCCTTCCCCCCCTCGAAATTTCGCCCCCCCCTCAACACACACCACCCCACCCCTCCCCCCCCGCCCCAAAAATTCGCCCCCCCCTCCAAATTTTGCCCCTTCCCCCCTCGTCACTCCCCCACCCAACCCAACCCCGCGTCACCCCCATGACACGGCACACCCCCCCACCCCACCGCACCCCCCCACGACGCCCCCCCCCGCACCCCACCTCGAAAAACCCCGCTCCCTCCACGCCACACCACAAATGCCTCCGAAAACCCCGCTCGACCCACCCCACCCCGCGTCACCCCCCCACGACATGGCGCACCCCCCACCCCACCGCACCCCCCAACGACGCCGCCCCGCACCCCACCTCGAAAAACCCCGCTCCCTCCATACCACCCCACCACGCCTCCGAAAACCCCGCTCGACCCACCCCACCTCGTGTCAGCCCCCCACGACACGGCACACCCCCCACACCCCACCGCACCCCCCCACGACGCGGCGCATATCCCCCCCCCCCCCCGCACCCCACCTCGAAAAACCCCGCTCGACCCACCCAACCCCGCGTCACCCCCCCAGGACACGGCGCACCCCCCCACCCCACCGCACCCCCCCACGACGCCGCGCATATCCCCCCCCCCCCCCCCCGCACCCCACCTCGAAAAATCCCGCTCGACCCACCCCACCCCGCGTCACCCCCCCACGACACGGCGCACCCCCCCACCCCACCGCACCCCCCCACGACGCCCCCCCCCCGCACCCCACCTCGAAAAACCCCGCTCCATCCACGCCACACCACCACGCCTCCGAAAACCCCGCTCGACCCACCCCACCCCGCGTCTCCCCCCCACGACACAGCGCACCCCCCACCCCACCGCACCCCCCAACAACGACGCCCCGCACCCCACCTCGAAAAACCCCGCTCCCTCCATACCACCCCACCACGCCTCTGAAAACCCGGCTCGACCCACCCCACCTCGCGTCAGCCCCCCACGACACGGCACACCCCCCACACCCCACCGCACCCCCCCACGACGCGGTGCATATTCCCCCCCCCCCCGCACCCCACCTCGAAAAACCCCACTCGACCCACCCAACCCCGCGTCACTCCCCCAGGACACGGCGCACCCCCCCACCCCACCGCACCCCCCCACGACGCGGCGCATATCCCCCCCCCCCCCCCCCCGCACCCCACCTCGAAAAACCCCGCTCGACCCACCCCACCCCGCGTCACCCCCCCACGACACGGCGCACCCCCCCACCCCACCGCACCCCCCCACGACGCCCCCCCCCCGCACCCCACCTCGAAAAAGCCCGCTCCCTCCACGCCACACCACCACGCCTCCGAAAACCCCGCTCGACCCACCCCACCCCGCGTCTCCCCCCCACGACACGGCGCACCCCCCCACGACGCCCCCCCGCACCCCACCTCGAAAAACCGCGCTCCCTCCAGAGCACCCCACCTCTCCTCCAAAAACCCCGCTCGACCACCCCCACCCCGCGTCACCCCCCACGACGCCCCCCCGCACCCCACCTCGAAAAACCCCGCTCCCTCCACAGCACCCCACCTCTCCTCCAAAAACCCCGCTTGACCACCCCAACCCCGCGTCACTCCCCCACGACACGGCGCACCCCCCCACCCCACCGCACCTCGAAAAACCCCGCGTCACCCCCCACGACGCCCCCCCGCACCCCACCTCGAAAAACCCCGCTCCCTCCACAGCACCCCACCTCTCCTCCAAAAACCCCGCTTGACCACCCCAACCCCGCGTCACTCCCCCATGACACGGCGCACCCCCCACGACGCCCCCCCCGCACCCCACCTCGAAAAACCCCGCTCCCTCCACACCACCCCGCCACGCCTCCAAAAAACTGCGCTCGACCCACCCCACCCCGCGTCACGGCGCACCCGCCACCCCAGCGCACCCCCCCACGACGCCCCCCCCCCACCCCACCTCGAAAAACCGCGCTCCATCCACAGCACCCCACCTCTCCTCCAGAAACCCCGCTCGACCAACCCCACCCCGCGTCTCCCCCCCACGACACGGCGCACCCCCCCACGACGCCCCCCCGCACCCCACCTCGAAAAACCGCGCTCCCTCCACAGCACCCCACCTCTCCACCCCACCGCACCCCCCGACGACGCGGCGTATCCCCCGCGCACCCCACCTCCAAAAACCCCGCTCGACCCACGGCACGTCACCTCACCCCCCCACGACATGGCACACCCTCCCTCCTAAGAAATCCCGCTCCGCAATGACACGGCACACACACCCCACTGCACACGACCCCCTCCCGCGACACGGAACCTTCCACCCCCCGACGGACCTCCTCAAGAAACCCCCCCACGACATGGCACCCCCCCGCGACATGGCACACCCTCCCTCCTCAGAAATCCCCGCTCCAACAACCCGCCCGCGCAACATGGCACGCCCTCCCTCCTCGGAAAAACCCCGCTCCACCGAACCCCCCCACAACATGGCACACCCTCCGCTCCCAAAATACCTCGCATCTTGAGGAGGGGGTATCACGTGAGAGCGAGGCAGAGGGAGGGGCCAGGCACGACGTACGCAAAGACAATCGCGACGAGGAGAGGAGGCGCCGCGTCATGGCAAGGCGAGGGGGTTTCCTACCACGATGTCAGCGTTGGAGAGTCGAGACGTGATCCGAGGGGATTTCCATGCCACGGTCTCGAAACAAGCATGCAAAAGGGTGCAGCACCAGGACTTCCCGGGAGGTCACCCATCCCAGTACTGTTCTGGCCCAAGCGCGCTTAACTGCGAAGTTCTGATGGGATCCGGTGTATTAGCGCTGGTGTGACCGCACCACAAACACAAAGGAATTCCAAAGAGCTCTTGTATACTTGGAAAGTGGCACGAGAGAGCTCAAGAGCGAGGCATGGCGGCATGCCATGCCGCTCATGCCACGGAGGACGCGACTAAACGCGAACCCTAAACCCCGCGCACATGGAGGCGACGCAGAAAAGATTGAATGCCGCCGTCGCGTGCC